>NC_057719.1:82051334-82068087 GCF_004010195.1 Chiloscyllium plagiosum
GGGGGGGGGGGGGTCCCTCCACTGATTGCAGTCATACCAATCACACAGAAAGGTAGTTGTAGTTGATGGAGACCAGTCGTCTCAAGCCAGGACACTGCTGTAGGGGTTTCTTAGAGTAGTATTGAAAACTAAAATTGCTTCAGCAGCTTCCTCATTGATCTCCATTGTAAGGATCAAAGATATTCACTGATGATTCTAGTCCAACTCCTGAGATAGAGTCATACAGCATGGAAACAGACACTTTGTTCCAACTCATCCATGCTGACCAAAATCCCAATCTGACCTAGTCCCATTTGCCACCATTTGGTCGATATCCCTCAAAACTCTTCTTATTCATGTACCCTTCCAGATAACTTTAAATGTTGCATTTGTACCCGCCTCCACCACTTCCTCTGGCAGCTCATTCCATACATGCACCACCCTCTGTGTGAAAAAGTTACCCCTCAGGTCCTTTTTATGCACCACCCTCTGTGTGAAAAAGTTACCCCTCAGGACCCTTCTCATCTTAAACCTATGCACTAGTTTTTTCCCCACACTAGGAAAAAGATCTTGGCTATTCACCCTATCCATGTCCCTCATGATTTTATAAATGTCTATAAGGTTACCCCTCAGTCTCTTACACTCCAGGAAAAAGGCCTCAGCCTATTTAGCACTCCCTATAACTCAAACTCTCCACTCCTAGTAATGTCCTTGTAAATCTGTTCTGCACCCTCTCAATTTAACATCCTTCTTAATCGAAAAGTGGCCTCTCTAATGTCCTGTACAGCTGCACCTACCATTGACCAGAAACAAATTTGGACCTGCCAAATAACTTGTGGTTACAAGTGCAAGTCAGATCTAGAAATTCTGCAGTAACTTGCCTCCTAATTCCCTAAAGCTTGTTTGCCATTAACCAGACACTGGCCAAGAGTATAATGGAATACTCACCAATAACCTGGATGTGTACAATTCCAACAAGATTTAAAAGGTCAAAAGTATCCAACTTGGACAGCCCAGATGATTGGCATCTCATCCTCTGCCTTAAATGTACACTCCCTCCAACACCGGCATTCATCAGCAGTATCCCATTTACAAATGACATAGTAGAAACTCACCAACTCACCTTCCAAACCTGCAATGTGGAAGAATAAGGACAGCAGATGCATAGGAGCACCAGCATCTGAAAATTCCACATGAATCCATGTGCCATCCTTACCTGGAACTGTATGGTTGCTCCTTTGCTGTCACTGGATCAAAATCCTGGAATTCCCTTCCTAATAGTATTGTGTCCCTGCACCAGATAAACTGGCAGTTTAATTAGTCGGTTCACTGTGAATCAATTAAGAGAACAGATCTGTAGTACCTGTTCCAAGACCCCTGTACTACCTAGGCATTCTCCTATACCTGCTCCACATTGTCCTGAACCTGATCCACATTCCACATCTAGCCTTGGTGTATCTGCCCAAGACTTCCGGCCTACCGTGACATATCCCTATACTTATTCCAAGATTCCTGGACCAGCCTGTTTCCCTGTACCTATTTCGTATATTCCCTGTATCTGACCCAGGTCTTCCTGTATCTGCTTGTTGCATCCCCAGTATCTGCTCCAGGATTCCCTGGGACATGCTCCCCTGTAACCACCGTACCTGCCCAGGTTACCCTATACCTGTTCCATGTATGTCCTGTATCTGCTTTCTCTATCCCCTTTACCTGAACTTCATTCTCTTGTGCCTCTTCCCTGTACTCATTTACCTGATCCACATGCCTCTGTATGCTCTGTACCTGATCCACATGCCTCTGTATCCCGGTACCTGATCCCTTGGGTTTCCTCTATCCCCTGCATCTGATCTAATTGTCCATGTACCTGTCCCTGTATCGCCATGACTGATTCAATTTCCCATGTACCTGATCCACATTTTCCTGCACCTGCTTCCTGTATCCTCTGTATCTGATCCATAATGCCCTTCTACCTGTTTCATGTTTCCCTGTACTTGTGCTATTTTCCTCCATGTCAGTGATATGGGACCATGCTTTGGTAAAACCCAAATAAAAAGTTGCTAAATTAATACTTAACTGATTTGGCAAATTATGGAACAGGCTGTACTCAGGAATCACTTCTGGTAGGAAAGTCACTAGAGGAGTTTTATATTGTTGCCGTTCAGTAAATGTGTGAGGTCAGCTTTATACTAGTAGTAATGCAGCAAAGATTCCTCTGATTTAACAGAGGTATGGAGAAATGTTCTCTCCACTGACATGGCAGTAAATGTTTCTGCAATGTAGTGTGTAAATACAGGGGTGCACAGGAAAGCACAAAGGGGAAACTTAGGAGATCATATCCCCACCATCAGCCTTAGCTTAGTGGTGCAACTCTCTCCCCATACCCACTGGATCACTGGTTTCAGACTCACTATGGAGCATAGAATCTAGAAGACCACTCCAGTACAGGCGGGTGGGGGGGGGAGTGCTGTACTGTAGGAAGTGCAACCTTTCAGCTGAAACATTGAGGCCCAGTCTGCCCCATCACATGGATATATGTTCCATAGCACTATGTGAAGCTGGGGAGATCTGCATGTCCTTAATCATAAGTCACTGAAAGCTAACATTTAGGTGTAGGAAGCAATTCAGAAAGCAAGTGGTATATTGGCTAATATTGTAAGAGGATTTGAGTAAAGGAGCAAAGCAGTTTTACTTCAATCGTATAAAATGCTGGTAAAACTGCACCTGCGGTATTGTGAGCAGATCTGACCCCTTACCTAAGGAAGATGTACTTGCCAAAGAGGGAGTGCAGCAGAGGATCATCAGACTGATGCCTGGGATGTTGGGACTGTCATATGAAGAGAGACAAGGAAACTAGACCAGAATTCCCTGGAGTTTAGAAGAATGAGAGGTGCCATCATAGAAATTAACAAAATTCTTAAAGGGCTAGGCAAAGGTAGATGCAGAAAAGATATTTTCCCTGGTTGCAGTGGCAAGAAACAGGGGTGACACAGTCTCAGAATAAAAGCTAATAAAAGGAGGGAAACAAGGAGGTACTCTTTCACTCAGAGGTTGGTGAATTTTTGGAATTCTAACTCAGGAGTCATTAATAAACAAGTTCAACAGAGACCAATACATTTCTAGATCAAGTGACATTAAGAAATATGGGGATGGCATGGAAAATGGTATTAAGGAAGACAGAATGGCAAGCACAGCAAGCTTGAGAGACTGAATGGCCTTGTCTTGACCCTGAGTTCCTTGTTATTTAAGTCTCTTGGAACAAATCTAAAAATCACACAATACTGTTGTGTGATTTTTAAGTTTGTCCACCCTAGTCCAACACCAGCTGCTCCACATCACGGGAACAAATCTAGCGAGAGTTGGAAAGCCTTTTCATGATGTCAATGTCAAATATAAAAATGGCATTAAACAGCCTGCTTTTTCTTTGTAAGCTTGGCAGGCTCCAGCCAACCATGTTCATAATGATTAAAGATAAAAGTAGTTTTGTGTATGAATGTAACGGTTGTCTTACCTGCCACAAATTGCTCTCGCAGGCAATATTCTGCTACTATTAAAAGCTGTCACGTGATTGTGTGACTTCCTTATTAGATTGGGCTTTGTGCTGCTGACTCTGCGACATAAAGAGTTCAGGCAAAGACAACATGATTCAGAGCTACTTTATTGTCAACAATTTCCAACTTGCACATCTACCTGTCTTTGATTTGTTGAGGGCACAGTAACCTCATGATATTAACACTGGACAGATAATTCAGGCACCTGGTCTAACATTCTGTGGATCCAAATTCAAATCCTGCCATGGCACCTAAGAGAATTTAGGTTCAATGATTAAACTGATCTGCAGTGAAATACTCATTTCTGTAATGATGATCATGAAACAGACAATTATCACAAAAATGCATCGAGTTCCCAAATGCCCTTTGGAGGAAGGAATTAGCAGTCTTTACCCATTCTGGTTTACATAGAACTCCATCCAGAGCAATATTGGTGATTCTTAATGTCCTCTGAAATAGCAGAGTGAGCCACTCGGTTGTGGCAGACTGCTGCTTACGTGTAAAAAAGGGCCACCTGGTATCAAACTAAGCACCAGCAATGACAAAGGAGATGCTGTTGAGTCGGCCCTGCAAAGTCATGGCTGCATTGGGAGGGCGATCCCACTAACGAGCCAAGCCTAGCCTAACATAATCTAACTGACCAAATCAAACCTTCAACCAATTTCACATTCTTATTTGTTCTGTTCCACTGAGTTTGCAGCAAATATCTGATTTTCCGTCAGTAGGGAGTTACCCTGGGAATCCTCAACCTCGACAATGCATGAAGCCTTACAACAGCAGGTTAATCTCATGCAGAAAGATATTCTGCTGGTTATCACCAACTGTTTCCACCTCAGTTGTGTTTTGTTCCTAGTCAAGCTGTTCATGTGTAGCTACATCAGTGACATCACTCAGCAATGTGGAAAATTGCCCAAGTTTGCCCAATGGACAAAAAGCAAGACAAATCCATGCAGCCAATTACCATCCTAATGGTTTACTCTCAATCATGAGCAAAGTTATGGAAGGTGCTGTTTACAGTGCTATCAAGAGGCCCTTACTCAGCACATAAATGTTTATAGGATTTTCTAGTACCACACTTTTCAACACTGAAATGCTTATTGATGCTTAGTCTGAGTTTTACTTGACACCACTCAACTTCAGACATTCCAGAATTCAGTGAGATGACTGACTTGATGTTGAGGCAGCATTTAACCCAGTATTATCGAAGAAAATTCAAATCAATAGGAAATCAGTGGTGGTAGGAGGAGTTGGGGGTGGGGTGGTGCCGATTGGGCTGTGGTATGGAAACTGTCTGCTGCTTGCTGGAGGTCAATCATCTCAGGCCCGGGACATCACAATCCTCCACGACTGCTTCATTATAAGGTCAGAAGTAGAAATGTTTGCAAATTGTTTGGTATAATTTGCAAATCCTCAGATACAGAAGCAGTTTGGTATCTATGCACAGCAAGACTTGAACAATATCCAGGTTTGAGGTGATAAGTGGCAATTGCTAGACATTGACCATCTCCAACAAGAGAGAATCTAACCATCTGGCTTGACATTCAATGACATTTCTATCACTGAATCCTACATGATCAATAGCTGGGGGCTACTATGGACCAGAAACTGAACTGGATTGACCATGTAAATATTGTGGCTACAGCGGTGAGGGGCTGGGAATACTGTGGAGGAGACTCAACGCCTGACTCCCAAATGTCTGTCCTCCATCCACAAGGTACAAATCAGGAGTGTGATGGAATACTTTCCACTTGCCTGGACTAGTGCAGCTTCAAGACTCAGTGCCATTCAGGACAAAGCAGCTCACTTGACTAATACCTTAACCATCACTTCATACGTTCACTTTCTCCATCACAGACACACTGAAGCAGCAGTGCGTACCGTTTACAAGTTGCACTGCAGTAACTCACGAAGCTTCCTTCAGCAGTATTTTTCAAATCTAGGACCTCAATGATCTAGAAGGACAAGGGCAGCCAATACATGGGAACAGCACCCACTATAAATTCTCACCACCCCACACCATCCAGACTTGGAAATATATCATTGCTGCTGGGTCAAAAGTTTAGAATACCTTGCAGTGCATTTTGGAGTACCTACACCATATGGACTGCATAGCACAAGTTAGGGATGAGCAATAAATGCTGAACTAGCCAGCAATGCCCACATCCCATGAGTGAATAAAACCAAGGTCTCATTTGTTGCCTCATTCTGTAGAAAGCAAAAAAAAATCTTGTTTTTATAGAACACTTTGAACATAACACACCAAGGAATGGGACACTGATATCCCACTGTCCTGATTTTACACTCTGCTGAACTGGATCCAAATATCACACTATGCTGCTGAACGTGACTGCATACACCATTCTGGCAATGGTGTCCCTGATATCCCTCAGTGCTGGTGAATAGTTCGCTGAAATTTTAGGCTTGCAGGTTTGGAAGTAAATGATCTCACCTTTCAGTGTAAATACAGGATACAAATCAGTTATCCACGAACTGTTGCCTGAACCTTTGTAGCACTCTCAACCTAATGACACATGAGACTTAAGTGGCTCAGCAGTTACCCTCACAGCACCAGGGTCCCAGGTTCGATTCCAGCCTCGGGTGACTGTCTGTATGGAGTTTGCACATTCTCCCTGTGTCTGCGTGGGCTTCCTCCGGGTGGTCTGGTTTCTTCCCACAGTCCAAAAATGTGCAGGTCAGAGAATTGGCCATGCTAAATTGCCCATAGTGTTAGGTGCATTAGTCATAGGGGCTTGGGTGGGTTACTCTTCGGAGGATCGGTGTGGACTGGTTGGTCCGAAGGGCCTGTTTCCACACTGTAGGGAATCTAATCTAATATCCCATTGATCCTGTAGGGATACTTTCCTGATTGTTGATGCTAAATTACTATATGTTCAAAGAATTGATATTAACTATATTTACCCTTTTTAAATCCCACACTCTCGACTCTGATCTCCAGCATCTGCAGTCCTCATTTTCTCTGGCTCGCCTGGAATTGCTTTATTAAAGTTTGTCTTGTCAGGCTGGCAATTTCATAGTCCCTTTCTCTTCAATATGAGCACAGCTGATGTGAATTCAAAAACTAAACCTTTCAACATTGGACTGTCATCCCAGTGCATATTCAATTTTGTTACAATCTCGGTAGAGACAGAGACCTTCTAAAACATCAACTTTAATTTTTAGTTATTGACTGAGATTCTTGTTTTAAATGAAAAATGTCAAAACAAAGCAACACTATCTCATTAGCAGTTTTACTTTTAGCCAACATTCTCATCAGAACACTTCCTGCTTTAAATTTAACTGAGAATCCCTTTTTATATAAGTTTCAGAGTGGTCATTCTATTCTCTCAAATCAAACAAACTCGTATCACAACCCGCAGGAATTCACTCCAATTCTCCTTAGTTTCCTTTGTTAGCACCTCGACCTTCAGAGCCTTCTCTGAAATCATAAGATCTTAAGAAATAGGGTCAGGAATAAACCATTCAGCTCCTTCAGCCTGCTCTGCAATTCAATAGGCTCATGGCTGACCCAACATTCCTCATGTCCACTTTTCTGTCCTTTCCCAGTAACCCTTGAATGCTCTACTGATGAAGAATCTATATCAGCCTTAAACATACACACACAGCTCTGTGTGGGAAAGAGTTCCAAAGACTCTCAAATCTCGGTGAGAAGAAATTCCTCCACAACCCAGTCTTAAATTGGCACCCTTTTTGTTCTGAGACTATGCCCTCTGGTCCTAGACTCTCCCATTAGGGGAAACATCCTCTCATGTTAAGTCCCTTAAGAATCTGATGCATTTCAATGACATCACCTCTCAGTATTCTAAACTCCACTGAGTTGAGTCCCAACTTGTTTTATCTTTTATTCAGAGATCATTTGTTAAACCTGCCTTATTAGCCATTACCAGATTCCTGCTTGCTGATTGGCTCCAATGACATATTGCTCTAGGAAACTATCCCTAAAACATTATATGAATCCATTATTGTAGCCACTACCCTTTCCAATTTGATTAACCCAGACAACATGAAAATTAAAGTTACTCATCATTATTGCTCTATTCTTTTTAACATTCTCCTATGTGATTTATAGCCTTTCCCAGAGTGGCTACTGTTTGGGGATCTGTACACTACCCTGACCAATGATATCTTTCCCTTTGTGATTTACCTCCATCCAAATGGACTCTACATCAAAGATTAGATCATTTCTCACAACTGTCCTTTCATTTCTAACTAACAGTGCTAACCCACCTTTCCATTTCTATTGTTTCTCCAAAAGATCAAAATCTCTGATGCTAAGTTCCCAGTTTTGAACTCCTTGTAACTGTTTCTGTAATGGCTCTGAGGCCACATTCATTTCCCTTGTTTTGCACAGTCAGTTTATCTACCTTACTCCAAATGGTTTGTGCATAAGGTACAAAGCCTTTAAGTTGTTTTTATGGTTTCTTGTCACAATATGATATTCATACATTCTGTTCCTTAATTTATTTTCTGGTAACAATTGACCCCATCACCAGCCTGCAATCCTATCTTCTCTTTTCCCTTTGATTTTCTAATTTTCCACACAACTGAACTCACGATCCCCCCCCCCCCCCCCACTATCCACAAAACTACTTAGCTTAATAAAGCCCTATCTATAGCCCTAGTTATGCAATTGGCCAGGACTCTGGTCCTAGTATGATTCAGGTGAAACCCATCCCATCAGACTGTATCCCAGCTTCCCTAGTACAGTGCCAATGTTCCATGAATTCAAACCCATTTCTCCACAACAATCTTTCAGCCACACATTTACCTCTTTAATCAGCTTGACCCTTTGCCAATTAGTTCATGGCTTCAGTTCATAGTTTCAGTTCTGCTTTGTAATTTAGTCCCTGGCTGCTCATATTTCCTCATCAGAATGTTTCTACTTATATCATTGGTACCTACATAGATCAGAACAAGATCATTCCCCTCCCATTCCAAGTTCTCCTGCGGCCCAGATGAAATATCCTTCACTTGGGCACCTCAACACAACCTTCAGCATTCTCAATCTGGCCATAGAGAACAGCGTCTATTCCCCTGGCTATACTATCCTGGCTTACAACTACATTTCTATTTTATCCCCCTCTTGAATGGCTCCCTATTCCACGATACTATAGTCAGTTTGCTTATCGTTTCTGTGAGGTTTCTACTGTTGATATCTTCCCATAGCTCTATTGGACAGATCTTGCAGTCTTTAATTCCTCATTAGCAGTTCAATTCATTAGCAGTGTTCCACAGAAATACCCCTTGATTTCTGCTCCTGTTTCCCCAGTTTCAGACACAGACTGCTCACAGGCTGGCTGCTCCACACACTAAAAACAGCAAAGATATATTAAAACAAAGGAACCTTTCCCTCTCAACCCATCTCCATGAGACACAGAATTTGCTTTCAAATACAAATACTCATTGATTATCTTTAACTTGAAACTTTTTCGTTTGTCTGAAAAGTACATGAATACTTAAAAACATTCCCTTTGCTACTTCAAACCTTCTTTTCATTTTGGGAAACTACTCAAATAATTTAAACCTCCCCAGTTTACACCTTGACTTCAAAATCTCTCCTGAGGTACCTTCCTAACAAGAGATTTAGAGAGGCTATTATAATCCTAGGTGTTAATATCTCTACCATCCCAGAAACACAACTGGACTCTATCTTTGACGTACAACTCCAAGGCTGTGTGAAAAGTCTTTGTGCAGGATTACTTTTCCCCCTAAGCTAGCCAACATTAAAAGTTACAACTTATAATTTGTAGAGGGAAGGCATTCCTTGGTCTGGTGTATTACTTGTACTTAGAACCACTGGAAGTCTTCAGAATATTTGCGGGATGCAATAGGGAGGATATGGAGAAATCTATTTGGTATGAGTATTGACAGGATCCAAGGGGCATAATCTTAAAAATAAAGCCAAGAATAAAATCATGAAGTACTGTTTCACACAGAAGATAGATAAAATCAGGTATACGTTCTTCCAAAAGATTGTGGATGCTGGCTGTGTAATGGAGCTTTCAAAACTAAGATTCCATGGGGAGTATCAAAGGGATATGGCGTAAAGCGTTATTCGAATACAAACTGCCTGCTGAATTTGAACCAAGACATATACAATTTATTTGTGGAGAGAGTTTATTGACTTCCTGAGTTTTCAAGCTCTCTACCAATAGCTCCCCATCCCCACGTTCCTTATTCATGTGTTCAAATTCAATTAATATCCACCACCTGTTTTGTTTAACC
The DNA here is from genome assembly GCF_004010195.1 of Chiloscyllium plagiosum. Lineage (NCBI taxonomy): Eukaryota > Metazoa > Chordata > Chondrichthyes > Orectolobiformes > Hemiscylliidae > Chiloscyllium > Chiloscyllium plagiosum. Next base: position 82,061,105 of record NC_057719.1, read on the forward strand.
TTGACAATGGCATTACAAACAGATGAACAAAGAATAAGAGTACACCACCCAGTCCTTCAAGCCATTCAATAAGATCACGATTTGACTTTAACCTCATCTCTACATTTCTGCATATCCCTCAATCCCTGTTATCATTCAACTCCTTTGTTACCATGAATCTACCTACCTCTAAATTAAAATATTTAAAGATTCTGCATCCACTGCCTTTTGCGGAAGGGAATTCCAAAGGAACTCAACCCTCCAAAAGAAAAAAAGGTTTCCTCATCTCCCTTAATTGGGCAACCCTATATTTTATTAAACTATGACTACTAGTTTTAGATTGTCACAGAAGAGGAAATGTCCTATTAACACCCACCTGGTCAAGGCCCCTTAGGATCTTTTACATTTCAATTAAGTCATCTCTAATTCTTCTAAATGCCAGAGGATACAAGCTCAGCCTGTCTAGCCTTTCCTGATAAGGCAATCCACTCACTCCAGGTATTAATCAAGCAAACCTTCTGTGAACTATTTCCGACTCATTAACATATTTCCGTACTGGTCTCTGTACTCAGGATGTAGTCATTAGCAAACTTGAAATAAATTGATTGACCATCCATTAACATAAAGATAGGTAAATGGAACTGACAGATCAGATCTAATTGCATGGTGGAACTGGTTCAAATGGCTGAATGAACCATTCCTGTAGCTGTGTTTCCATATTTCTTATTTTGACTTTGTTTGATCGTAGAGAGTAGTTCATAAAGAATCAGCAGTCTGTTCAGGGCACCACTGCACTAATTCTCTTTTCTTTGACAAAAATGAGAAAAAATAAAAAATATGGGGAAGATGTACGCCAATATCTATGTTCAAAGCAAATGTGATTTCCAAAACTTAAAAGGGGGCAAAATATGCTGAAAATCATTCATATCTAAAGCAATAGAATGAGGAAGTTCCTACATGTGTGTAAACATCAGCAGTACATCAATTTCCATTACACTCTGATAAGCGTATGAACTCATTCTTAAAAACAGGATATTAATAACCACAACTAAATGTCTGCCATCAAACATTAAACACTCTAATAATTCACCACACATGTTTTTACAGAACATGTTTGCTTATGGAAGGCTGAACACTGTACATAAGGAATTCCAGCTGTAACAGAGCTGGGACAGCACAATAGACAGAATAAGAACAGACATTGCTCCAATGGGCCAAGATAACTGCGTGATTTACCTTGGAAAGTTCAGAATTTCTGTCTGACATGGCTGAAAAACAGTCTAAAAACCTGATCAGAACCAAATGGGCAGCATCTAGTGGAAGATTTCAGCAACTGCACCATCACACAGAGGATAAAGGTCTAGTACTACGAGCCACACAAGTTTAGTTTTTTTGGACAGTGGATGACCTCCAATAAGGTGTGGTGGTACAATGATGGTATCCTTATCTCTGAAGCAGCAGACCCAGATTCAAGTCCCACCTACTTCAGAGGTCTGTAATAACATCTCTGAATGGGTTGATTAGGAAGTATCCAGTAGGATGGATAAGAAGCATGTGCCCATTCTGTGCAGTCTGACATACTGGGAATGTCGGAAAAAAATTGGCACTCATGCCTGAGGCATAAGAATCAATAAACATACAATTAAAAGGTTTTGTTCTAGGACCACTACTGTTCTTCATCCACAGAAAAGGATGCCCTCCCTGATGTAGATTCTCTCCAGAAAGTGCAAGTCTGGTTTGCCCTGAGGCACTCAGCAAAGCAAGTCTGCACATGGCCTGACGAGCAGTTCCTGAAGAGACTGCAATCAAAAAGCTGTAATTTTCAAATGCACTTAACCTGAATATGAGCTGGGAGGCATAGGAGGGCTTCATCCCAATTTCATGTTCAAAGACCAGAGGTTGTTGCCGAGCTCTTTCAAAGATCCACCCTCTGGAGATTGTTATTGTTGTCACTGCTACTCCTTCCCAATTCCCTCATTAATCATTCCTACTTCCCTGACACTGAACATTCTTTACTTGCTCGACCATTGATGGTCATGCCTTCAACTGCCTAAGCCTTACTTTCTGCCTAAAACATCTGAATTCCTATCTCAGTTCCTTTTTTAATACGGTCCTTAAAACATAGCTCCTGCAGCAAGTTTTTGGTCAACCTTCATGATGGCTCTGTGTCAACTTTCAGTTTGCACTACTGTTGTGATGGGCTTATAAACATTATTCCCTATTAAAGCAGCTACTTAAATGCCAAAATGCTATTATTTGTAGTTTATCACATTACTAAACAAATTTGAGACATGAAAGAAAACCTATGTGAGAGAGGCAGTGCTCTAATTTAGTGGACATCCATGAAGCCAATTACCCCATTTATTGCGATAGGTCTTGTTCATTGACAGCATTCATTTGCAATTCACTGGCACACTCTTCCACAGACAGGGAGAGTTTGGTCATTTCAATGGAGTGGGAAGCATTCACTTCACAATGGCATTAAGCAAAACTAACAGAGCAAACTCAGATAGTTACCCCCTTAGAGTGCTTTGGAATATGTTCTTTTTAGGAGCGTTTATCATGAGATATGATCCTATGGGCCACTTGTAATCTGAGGTTGAACTATGCCTACATATAAAGAAGGACATTAGGTAAAGCATACAAAATAGGTCAAGGATCCTTTGGTGCTGTGATAATGTGCCATTGGATACATTACCACTAGGAAAAAGTGAGGACTGCAGATGCTAGGGATCAGAGCTTAAAAATGTGTTGCTGGAAAAGCGCAGCAGGTCAGGCAGCATCAAAGGAGAAGGAGAATCGACGTTTCGGGCATAAGCCCTTCTTCAGCAATACATTTTTAAGCTACATTACCTCTAGGCCAGGTTTACATTCAAGTCCTGCCTGCCCTGTACATGTGTCACAATATGTCCAAACAGGTTGACTGTAATCATGTAAAATAGATTGACCAACAGTTGGCAAGTATCTCTTATCAGAGTTATTGCCCTCTGGAAAAGCCTATAAGATTAGGAAATCAAGCAGTCTTTTAAAAGGGAACTTAATGGTTCTAGAATTAGCCATAGGTTTTTAAAAGTTTGTTTTTCCAAAGGGATTCCATTGTTAGTCGATGGCTCCATCGGGTGCTGGTCGTAACACATCGTAAGTGGGTGTGCTTGATTGCTGTGATGACCCTTTCCATTCCATCCTCTTGAATGTTTTGTGCACATAGATAGATGACCCAGGCTTATCTTGCTTTGTGGATGCCCTTCTCCTCCTAGAATTGACGAGGTCCCACTGTCCAATCTGCGCTCTAACATAGTGGGGGTAGCACAGCTATGGCATGACACGATTGCTCAGTAGTTAGCACTGCTGCCTAACTGTGCCAGGGACCCCCTGATTCCAGCTTAGCTGACTGTCTAAGTGGAGTTTATACACTCTCACCCCTCCCCCCCACCCCCCCAGTATCTGTGTGGGTTTCTGTTGGCCACTCCCATTTTTTCTCACAATCCAAATATGAGTAGATTTAGTGGATTGACCATGATAAATGGCATGTAATGTCCAGGTACTGGTGGGGTAACAATGGTAGATGCAGGATACAGGGATTGGGTTTGGGGGTGGGGGGGTGCACGCACTGGGTGGGATGTTCTTTGGAAGATTGGTGCAGACTCAATGGGTCAAATGCCCTCTTTCCACACACTAGGGGGTTGAATGATCCTATGACTCGCTTGAAAATGCAAAATTTGCAGTGTGGGAGTGAATCCACAGACACTCTTTCCATACTATATAAATGAGGAAAGGGGGAAATGTGAAGGGACAGGAGAAAGTGGCATTGTGGTTATTACATTTGAATAAAAATTTTCAATATCTAAACATGATGGATAATGTTAAGATTGACAGATTATATTTAAGTCTCTGTGTGCAAAACTGAAATATACAAATATAAAAATGTCCAAACAAATCTTGAGACTGAATGGACTTTCAACCTGACAGAAGCAAAAGTGTAAAAAAGCCTCAGTGTGCTGTCCTACTGAGTTTCTTCAGCACTTTGTGTCCGCATTTCAGATTGCTAGCAGTTACAGTATTGTAATCAACTCAGGGTACAGTTTGATAGTTGTTGAATTCTGTGAACCATAAGATTATAACTGTAAGGGAGGCCTTTGGTTAAGAATATATATTTCAGGGTGTGGCACTGAATGGACACAGTTGAGTCCTCCAAAGCAACCTTCAGGAGAAATGTACTTTTAAGAGGTTAAAAAAGGCAGCATTCTTCATTGATTAGGCATGATATGGTTATGAAAGGAGAATGAATGAACTCCATTACGAAGCAGATTGTATATGACTTGTGGGAAAAGAATGTAGGATTACATATGGAATCTCGCCAAAAGTTGAGTCTAGGAGAAAGTAGATTTGATGTAGGCCACAGTAAGAAACGTTGGTTAATGCAGAAGAGTCAGCATGGATTTAACTGAAAATAGTGTTTAACTAACTTGCTGGAAGGGTTTGTAAAGGTAAGAGAGAGTCGATGATATTGATGCAGTGTATATGAACTTCCACGAGCACTTGATACAGTGCCACACAGAGACTTGTAAGGAAAGTTGTATGTCATAGAAAAGAAGGAACAGTAGCAACATGGATACAAAGTGGGGTGAGGAATAGGAAATACAGGTAACATCCAAGGAGAGATAAACAATCTAATGTTTCAAGTCAGTTTAAAAATGAAGAATCAAACTGGGCTTGAAATGTTGACCCCGCTTCTGTCCATAGATGCTTCCGCAGTGTTTTGCTTTTATAAATTTGCAGAGGAGTTTGCAGAGGGGTCAACATTGGAAATCTTGCCTTTCATGAAATGTATAAATGATCTGCAAGGGACAATTTGCTGACGACATAAAACTTGGGTGAATTGTAAACTATGAGCAGGGCCTTCAAAAAGACACTGACAAGTTGGTAGAATGGGCAGAAGGGTGGCAGTGAAGTTAATTGTGGAAAAATGGGAATACACTTTGGCTTGAAGAACATAAAGAGACTATAAACTGAAAGAAATTATTCCAAAGGGTGTGCAGGAGCAGAGAGGCCAGGGTATTGATGGGATAGGTCAGCAATCAAAATTCACCCAGAGCTTCTGCAAACAAGGTGGGATGAACAGCTTCTCTTGCATGGTAACAGCTCTGTAATTCCCAATTTAGATGGGAAAGAGCGGTAGATGAAGTTTTTCATATGGTCTGCATCTGGGGATGTTAAATGAAGTGGAGCTCACAATAGGATATATCCTGTAAGGGCTGAACAGAGTGAGTTGGAATTTAGGCTGCGGGGGTGGGATGTTCTTCGGAGGGTCGGTGTGCACTCGATGGGCTGAATGGCCTTTGGGGAATCCTATTATTTGGCTCAAATTTCTCATTCTGCTTTTCCTTGCAATCTGAGCTTAGACTCTTACGTCTGCCGTCGACACTAATAACGCCGCGGTTTTCTGTTGTTTTGTTTCCCTTCCGCTGCCGCCGGGGACGGACGGACGGACGAGCAGCAGAGGCCGGCGAAGCAGTCACTGAGCACCTCGGTTTGCCGGGAGTCACACTGGAAGTGCCTGATCCTCTCCCTCCTGATGTACGGCTGCCTGGGGGCAGTGGCCTGGTGTCAGCTCACCCGGGTGACCAAGCTGCGCTTCGACAGCTCCCTGAAGGGCAAGTCCATGATCTACCACGACAGCCCGTGCTCCGACGGCTACGTCTACATCCCGCTGGCCTTCCTGGCCATGCTGTACGCCGTCTACCTGGTCGAGTGCTGGCACTGCCGCGCCCGCAGTGAGCTGCAGCACAAGGCGGACGTCGACAGCGTCTACGAGCGGATCGGCCGCATGCGGCGCGCGGCGCCCTGCATCTGGTGGAAGGCGGTCAGCTACCACCTGGTGCGGCGCACGCGCCAGGTCACGCGCTACCGCCACGGGGACGCCTACACCAGCACGCAGGTGTACCACGAGCGCGTCAACACGCACGTGGCCGAGGCGGAGTTCGAGTACGCGCGCTGCGGCGTGCGCGACGTCTCCAAGGAGCTGCTGGGCCTCGAGCGGCACCCGGCCACCCGCCTGCGGTTCACCAAGTGCTTCAGCTTCGCCAACACCGAGTCGGAGAACAGCTACCTGAACCAGAGGGCGAGCTTCTTCAGCGAGATCGAGGGCCTCGACGACTACATGGAGGCCCGCGAGGGCATGCAGCTCAGGAACGTCGACTTCAAGGACTCCATGATGGTGTACGTCGACCCCGACCGCCCGCCCTGGTACATCTCGCCGTACGCCTTCTGGGCGGCCGGCCTGCTCATGCTGTCCTGGCCGCTGCGGGTCCTGGTCGAGTACCGGACGGCCTACGTGCACTACCACGTGGAGAAGCTCTTCGGCCTGGATTACTGCGCCGCGACGCCGACCGAGGAGGGCGGCGCGTACTCGCCGCCGGCGCCGCTGCCCCCCGCCCGGCTGGGCACGGTGGACAGCACCGAGCTCGAGTGGCACATCCGCAGCAACCGGCAGCTCATCCCCAGCTACTCGGAGGCCGTGCTGATGGACCTGGCCTCGCTGTCCGTGTGCAACGGCTACTCGGCCTGCGGCGTGGTGCGGGCCGCCGACTGCGACGGTCGCTCCAGCAGCTCCTCCATCTTCTCCCGCAACGTGTGCCGCAGCCAGTCGCGCTTCTCGCTGGACACCAGCCGCTTCTCGCTGTGCCGCCTGCACGGCTCCTGGCGGGCCGGCCTGTGGCACAGCCGCAGCAGCAACGTCAACGAGCGCTGCCGCGACGACCACTGCCGCTCGTACTCCAGCCAGCTGGCGATCAGCGAGAGCCCGCCCAACTACCACGACGCCCGCTTCTTCCCGGTGCTGATCGTCCACCGGCCGTGCCAGGCTCGTGAGGCGGACGGCCGCAGGTACTACATCCGGAGAAACTCCTGCCTCGAAACATCTTTGTGACCCTCCCCGTGCCTCCCGCCATCTGCCTTCCTTCGTCTCCGCCTCCCCCAAACCCCCCCCCACACCCCCCCCCCAC
>NC_057719.1:82074557-82098699 GCF_004010195.1 Chiloscyllium plagiosum
CCCCCACAATGTTACCCTCTCCTTCGCTTCCTCCAGCACCCCACCAGCATCACCCTCTCATTCAAGTCGTTCCATTGCCTTCCTTTCCCCCTCCTCTGTCTCTGTATTTACCTGCCTCCTTTATACTCTCCAACTTTCTCCGTGATCTTGGCGCTCCTCTCAATTCTAAAATCTCCACACGCACACCCTGCCTCCCCCTATTAGCTGCACTATCAGCTGCTCAGCCTCTCTGTTTATGAAGTCCCCCCCTAAATCTCTCTCTCTCTGCCCTTCCTCCTCATCCTATTCCTTTAAGGCCCTCCTTCGAACCTACCTCTTTGAGCAACTCTACCCCATTGCTTTTTTTTAGACTCAGTGTCAAATTATGCTTGACAACACTCCTCGGGGAGGTTTTCTTTCAGTGAAAGACACACAGATATAAGTTGTTGGTGCCTCCAGGACCAGCAAGGTTTGCCAACATCAGGCTTTGTGGCATTCCCCACACGGTGCTGACTGGCATTGCCCACTCCCTATCTACAAGGGTCAACAACTGATTCAAACTCTCAAGAAGCGCCGAGAGATTGAGAGATCTTTTCTTGTTTAGCTCACCAATAATTCTAGCATTTTATTTGTTTTCAGTAATAGATGAATATGGGTGAAAGTGGGGGGCAGAAAGGAAGGGACAAGGGGAAACCCATCTCCAAACCTGCAAATTGTGGGCATTTAGAAGAGGAGAGAATTTTGGTCAAATGTGATGAGACCATATGCCTCATCTTAAAGGAGCCAAATTAACAACACACATTCAGATCAAAAACACAGCCTGATAAAGATCTGTATTCATCCTTAAGTGGGAATGTATATCACACCGGGCAGCTTGATTAGCCTAGATACTAAGTAGGAAGTGTCCATAATGTATAACGTACTGTTATATGGGGAAAAGCCACTAGATTCTTAGTTGTCACCTGTCACACTTTAGAATAGCTGATTAGAGACAGACTGGGTGCAGCCATTTTGGATAGTGCTCCTTCCTTTATCCTTTGGTAAACGACAATGTTGGGGGTCAGGGAAGCTGGCAGTTCTCATACTGGTGATGCCTGTATTAAGAGTACAGATTTCACATGGTGCCAGTTCGCCAAGCTCAGTGGGTCATACTGATCGGGTCACAGCACTACAAGAGATAGTTATCATGTTACTGTACTAGGAGGTGCTGCGCAAGATTTCTGCCACCCAGGCTGCCTCCCAATCAGCATTTCAGCACAGAAATGAATGAGATGTTCATCTCAAACACCAAGTGGCTCTAAAACCTTCTCAGATCTCTGTTTAGATCTTTCCACACTATCTCCTGTCTATGTGAATTAGTTGAATCTATATTGCCTGTGTCCGAACCCTCTTCTGTTCCTGTGTCTGTGTCTCCTTGTTCTAAAGTTTGTGGTAATCTGAGAAAACACAGACTGAATGGAGTTCAATTTGTATCTCCAATACCTGAGTAAGTCTGTACTTGGTTTAGAACTGGATATATACTTGAAAAGGAAAAATAATGCAGTGCTCTGGGATTAGAGCAAAGAAAGCAGAACTGATTAGATAGCTTTGTTTTAATAGCTGTCACAGACATTATGGACTGAATTACCTCTTGTGTTGTAAGATTCTATCATCTGTTTTTGTGCTGCACAGAGTAGTAGGGATTCTGAAACTCTCGTCCTAAGAAAGATGTTGTGATGGGTTAACTGAAAATTGTCAAACAATAAAGTTTTAGCTGGGCAAGGGAAGGGAACTAATTCTGTTGCCATTCATTTAGATTAGCTGAGTAACTAGAGTTACCCAGCTGATTGAAACGAACGGCAACAGAATTGGTTTGAGGCCGAATGACTGTGTTCTGTTCCAGGGGGAACAATCGCAAGGCTGAAAAGAAGTTGACAGAGGCACCGCGAGCCCATTGATGTCTACCTGACAATATGCTCACCCTTTTTAATCAGAGCAGCCAATCAGTCATTTTATTTTACAGATACCAAGCACATCCTTAACAGGTGGTGGGAAAAACAGTCAGTTGAGCTTTCATTCCTGACTGCTGTCTCACTTTCAGTTGTCAACCCTTCCAGGATTGCCCTGGTAGTCTCAAGAATTATAGGTTAATCTCCTTAACAGTACTGCAAGCGAACTCTGGCCTCATAATCCGGAGGCCCAGGTTCAAGCTCTGCGGACAGGGATTAAAATCCTGCAGTAGCAGATTGTGGGATTGAAATTCAATTAATAAAATCTGGAGTTGAAAGCTATTCTCCATAATGGTGATCATGAAACTAGCATTGATTGGTGTAAAGAACTATCTAGTTCATTAATGCCTTTTAGGGGAAGAAATCTGCCGTCCTTGCATGGTTTGGTTTACATGTGACTCTAGCCCCAACAGCAACATGGTGGATTATTTGCTGCCCTCGGACTATCCTGACAAGCCACTGTGTTCAGAGACAATTTTATGGGGAGTTGATGGCCTGGTGGTATTATCACTGGACTATTAATCCAGGGATCCAGATGATGTCCTTGGGACCTGGATTTGAATCTGACCACAGCAGATAGTTGAATTTGAATTAAATAAAAATCTGGAATTAGGAATTTAATGAAGACCATGAATTCATTGCCAGTTGTTGGGGGAAAAACACATCTAGTTCACTGTCGTCTGTTAGGGAAGGAAACTGCCATCCTTACCTGGTCTGGCCTACATGTGACTCCAGACCCACAGCAGTGTGGTTGACTTTTAACTGCCGTCTGGGTAATAGGGATGGTAGCAACGCCCTCATCCCATGAATGAATAAAAAATTTAGGAACAGGTAACCAAATGCTGGCCTTGCCATGACACCCATATACCATTTTTTTAAAAAATTAATACCCAAGTAGTAAAATGGTGGCATTTACAGGAATTGCACTTTGTAAAACTTTTCCTTTGTTTACCATTAATTTATTTTTAAAGTTGGAAATGATCTAAAAGAATGGCCATTTGACAAATGATATGTTCTTTGTGATTGTTGTCGTCAGGTGGCACATTAGGAAGGTAGCTATGTTGGGTGGCCAATACTGACCACAGTCAGCATCCCTGCAAGAAGTGTGGGTGTTGGGGTTTGGGCTCGTAATCAAACTTTGCTGTGATCAAGCTTCTGCAAACACCAACTGTCTCCAACACTCCTGATCCTGTGTTATCAAAGGAACAGAGATTTGGGCCTGTACCGGAGCAAGGGTCGCCATCATTGATCCATTGGGAATGCATGGGAGAGGGGACCAAATCCCGGTCACCTTCCTAGAAATTTTAACTAAATAACTGATTGCTTTCTACCACCTGATCTATGCAACAACCAGTTAGGTGACCTTTCACTGTTTTTCATATGCATCTTATGCTAATGCACAGTTCCTGAGCAATCCTGAAGAATGCATTGGGCACAACTGTGACAGGTGTGTGTTCTGTGTGCTGAAAGACATTGATTTGGAACTCACCTGAAGTCATGTGGGCCATGCACCTGAAATATTGCTAGGATCCTAGATTTGGCCAGTCACTGGTACAGACATCATTATCAGTCCAGAAATACAAGCTGTATGTAAGCTGGGTCCTGCATTTGCATTAGTTAAAAGACCAGAACCTTATAGTGAGTTTAAGTAATTCTATTCTGGAACATTTCCTATGGCAATGTATCCTGGAGTTCTTTTGCCGAGTACCTGGGCTTGTTAGAGAGTGTTGCTATGTCCTCACAGGGTTGGGGCGCGAAATGCACGAGGCAGCACGGTGGCTCAGTGGTTAGCCCTACTGCTACACAGCACCAGCTTCCCAGGTTTGATTCCAACCTTGGGCGACACTCTGTGTGGAGTTTGCACATTCTCCCCGTGTCTGCGTGGGTTTCCTCCAGGTGCTCCCGTTTCCTCCCACAGTCCAAAGATGTGCAGGTCAGGTGAATTGGCCATGCTAAATTGCCCATAGTGTTGGGTGCATTAGTCAGAGGGAAATGGTTCTGGGTGGGTTACTCTTTGGAGGATCGGTGTGGACTGGTTGAGCCAAAGGGCCTGTTTCCACACTGTAGGGAATCTAATCTAATCATTCAGAAGATCTGTCTGAATAAGGGCTTCTGCAAGACATGGAAACTCTGCAACAAGGGCCATCTCTACACATTGCCTTCTGCCAAATTAGAGTCCGATTCCTCCATTCTGTTTGAAATAGCTGTGATCTATGATCAGTTTTAGCTTTTTTTTAAACATCACTATATATTTGTCCAGAGTTTGTTTGCTGCAGTATGGAGGAAACAGTATCTAATTCCCAGAGGTGCCAGGGCAAGCTAGTATAAGGAAACCAATTGACTGCCGAGTGGAAACGTATTGGTGGCTACCACTCATGTAGTTGGTGAGGGTTGTTCCTCAGAATTGTCCTGGAGAATCCAAGAGCTTAATGTCGATTGACCCTGGAGAAGTTTTAAAGGAATGTTGCATTGTGCTTTTAATCAAACGGCCTATATATTTGCTAATTGGTGACAACATATGGGATTCAGTGAGAATGGACATTTTGGTAATGAATGGCTTTGAGTGGGGCAGAGCCATTAAGGTCATGTGAAGAAACCTTCCAGAACTGGGCCAATCAGATATTAATGCTTTCTGGGTGGGGATTTAGCACTGAACTGATTCCTGTACGTACTTCTGTTATCACGCAGTGATAACAGCAGAGCTGGTCTTAGATTGTGACACCAATACACAGGACACTTGCTGTCAGTGACTTTGGATCAAAAGAACAAGTACCTAAATGGAGCTGCAGGGGAGTTAAAATGGTCATCAGACCTTGCTGACATTGGGCAAGCAATAAAATCCACATTCGGGTATATTGACTATACAATGTTTGGAGAAATCTGGTTGGAATTATCATTTTGACAAGCTGCAATGGGATTGCACACTGACAGGGCCCTCAATTGATGGGGAGATTTGTCTCAGCTTCTGAAAATTAGGAAAAAGTTGCAAATTTCATACTACAAAGAGCAGGTTTAGATGGAGAAGGCCCATTTCTTCTGGAATACAGAACCACCTCTGTTACCCAAATGTCAATTATCCAAATTTCGGATTATCCGAACAAGATCTCAAGGTCCCATAAAAACGTCATCCGAACAATCAGTTATCAAACAGTTAGCCGAGCAAAATACTCCCAGACCATCTCGTTCAAATAATCGAGTTTGTTCTGTATACTTCAAAAATACCAACCTTTCTGTCTTCTTGTGTCAGCTGCTGTTTCAGTTGCAAGAAGAAAGTTCAAGTAGCAGTCCACAAGTATTTCGTGCTTGGTCCTCCAGTCCAGTGCTGAGAGTGTGTGACACTGTTAGAGGTGCTGGATTTCACATAAACTGGCCATTACATTATGGGGCCACATCAGGTGTGGGCTTAATCAATGGAATACTGCTTTGGGTATCGGAATGAAGCTTTTGCTATGTGCCTGACTTATGAGATTGCTTAGAGTTGAAAGAAAGATTTGTGTTTTGATGGCACATTTCCCAATGTCAAAGAGCCCAATGTAATAACCAGATAAGCTCTTTTAAATGGTGTGGAATGAGAAATAAAGATTGGTCTGCTGCAAAACTTCCCAGCTTTCCTTCTAGGCAGTGCTATAGAATCCTTCACAACCAACTCTATTTTTATTTTAGCATCTAGATGACAGTACCTGCAATACTTTTTTTTTTACTCTTTCAGTGCTGCACTGTGACTGTGACTATCAGCCTGAATTTAGTGCTCAAGCCTCTGAAGTGGGGTATGACCACCCCATAGTCAACAATAGTGTGGCCACATGTGACCTTAGTCCCCTTATTTAAGAAAGGATGTAAATGCATTGAAAGCGGTTCAAAGAACATTCATTAGATCGATACTGGGATGAGCGGGTTGTCTAATGAGGATATTTGGACAGACTGGCATTATACAGTGGAACTTAGTGCGAAGGGTGACTTGATTAAAACATTTAAGATTTTGAATCTTTTTGACTGGGTGGGCATAGAAAGGATCAATCCAAAGTATGGAGGTGCTGTACTAATTCAGGGGTCACTCTTTGGGGAAGGACATGAGAATTTTTTGAGGATTGTGTAACTTTGGAACTACTTGCCTCAAAGAAGTAGTGGAAGTGGGATCATTTAATATTTTTAAGACAGAGGTACATAGACTCTTATTTGTGGGAGAATCAACGGTTATTGAGGGAAGATGAGAATGTAGAATTTGAAAAACAACCAGATCAGCCATAATCATCTTAAATGGCAGAGCAGGCTGTAGGGGCGACAGTGGTGTACTGCTCCTATTTTGTGTATTGTCATGATTCAGCGATGAGAATGTTGCCCAATGAGTCACAAAGGGAGATTTACTCTGAATATATTTGCCAGGTTCCTTGAGCTGGCTCATTGTGAATGAGTGTCAAATTAAACAGTTGCCAGTCTCTACACCTGCTTCTGACCTGTTAGTGGATAAATACCAACTAATCGTAGAGTAGAGGAGGGCTTGCATTGATGTGGCAATCATATTTTGAATAGATAGGAGTGAAATGCAACTGATACATTGGCCAGGAAATACCTAGAATTGACAACACAGGAACAGTCCATTTACCCAATTTGTTTGTAGTCAGCGTGTGGAGTTCAATTAACTCACTGCCGACCGGGATGAAACTCTGATGGACCAGTTTCCTGATGATGATCAAGTGACCTACCTTGGCCCTGGCTCGAAGCACACGTGTGTTAGAGGAGGACAGGATTGGGTGGGCAGGCTTGACTATTCAATGCTTCCTGTAGTGGAATAGCCAGTAACTAATCTAGGCTCGCCTGTGAAGAATATCAAAGGACTTATGGTCCCTGTCAATCATATTCATATTCCAGTAAAAGAGTTTGCACTTCCAGGGATTGGCGAGTGACTACATAAAATCAGTGAACCTACAGGACTTGTGGAAGAAAACAAAGACTTTGGGGATTCCTCAATGACTGACAGTCTGAAATCCCTAAAGACTGTAGGAGTGAGCTGTACAAAGTCCCGCTGCTGCAGGCTCAGTTCTGACTTGAAATGTTTTACTGTATTTAAATGTGACCTGATTAGTGAGGGCCCTCTGACATGTCTTACTGTTGACATGTCTTAATGCTGTGGACTATTGCACTGGGACAAACTATGCAAACAAATTAAAAAATAAAACCTGCTACACTCACTCCTCGATAAGTCACGGCGGTCAGAAGTGGGAATGAAAAGGTGAGAGGCACCCATGGCTATTACTGGAGCATCTGAATGTATTTTATTTTGTTTGCCTATTGGTGTGGATTTGCGGTCTCTGTGTCTGTCTATTACTGGTGCAGGGCTCTTTGTCTTCCTGCTAATAAGCACTCCCTCCCCAACCTCCTGAACTGTTGGCATAAGACTGTCACTTTCTTATTCTGATACTTTTTTGAATAAAAAAAAAGTTTGAAATAAAAATGCTGTGTTGCATCGTGTGTGGATCATTGCTTTGGACATAGCATCCCTACAGTGTGGAGGCAGGCTATTTAGCCAATGAAGTTGACACTGATTCTTTAAGGTACATGCCATCCTCTTACTCTATCTATGTAACCCTGCATTTCTCATGACTAATCCACCTAACCTGCACAGTCCTATACACTATGGACAACTTAGCATTGCCAATCCACCTCACCTGCATATCTTTGGACTGTGGAAGGAAACTGGAGCACCCAGAGGAAACCCACCCAGACACTGGGAGAAAGTGTAAGTTCCACATAGATGGTGTGGGGATAGAGACATCTGTGTTACAAGGATTGCCAACCCTCCAGGAATTCACAAATTCCTGAGGGGAATTAGATGTGGGTGGGGGAAGTCTAGCATTATCCAAAGCAGGAAGGTAGAAGCAGGATCACTTTCCAATTGGTGCAAAAAGGCAAGACAGCAGGTGTATCAATGTGATGGGTGAACAATTGGAAGGATCAGTAACAATAGGCTTCCAGATTGGACAACCATAGAGATGCCATGGGGGTCTGACCTAGAGAAGGCAGGGTGGGTGGGGAGAGTGTTAATGTCGTTATGTCAGACACTGGAAACTGTGCCCCTGGAACAAGGGGAAGGGCATTGAAAAAAATCATGTAGGCGAGTGCTTCAGGGGAGTGTCCAAAGGAAGAAGGGACAAGAAAAGAGTTAGCAGTGATGAGTTCTGGTCAAGATGTTTGGAATGCTGTAGGACACCTATAGGGTAGGTAGGGAGACAGTGTTCCCTTTGGTTGAGGGAATTCAAGAGCATGGGGGCATAATCTTTAAAGCAAAACTCATGTTAGTTTTTTTTAATTCACTTGTGGAAATTGGGTGTCGCTGGCTGGCCAGCATTTATTACAGTTGCCCTTGAGGTGGTGGGCTGTCTTTCTGAACCACTGCAGTCTATGTGCTATAGGTACACCCACAATGTCCTCAGGGAGGGAATTATATGATTTTTGACCCAGCAATAGTGAAGGAATATTGATATAATTCCATTGGATTACCATTGATCAGCATCTGAACTAGACAATCATATACATGCTATGACTGCAAGAGTAGCTGAAAGGCTAGGAATCATGCAGCAAGTAATGAACTTGTTTATTTCCTCATTGCTTGTTCACCATCTACAAGGCACAAGTCAGAATGGTGATTTTCTTGGAGAGGACTTTGCAGATAGTTATACTTCCAAGTATCTGCTGTGCTTGTCCTGTGTGTTAGTGGTTGTGGATTTGGAAGTTAAAAATCACACCATCAGGTTATAGTCCAACAGGTTTATTTGGAAGCACTAGCTTTCAAAGCGCTGCTCCTTCATTAGGTGGCTGTGGAGTACACAATTTTAAGACAAAATTTATAGCAAAGGTTTACAGTGTGATGTAACTGAAATTATACATTGAAAAATACCTTGATTGTTTAAGTTTCTCATCTGTTAGAATGACCATGAGAGTTTCACTTCTTTCATTTGTAAATCGCAAAAATGTTTTTAAAAAAGTTACATTCTCAGGTTAACTGTAACAATTGGTGTCAGCCCAGATAAGATGTTCAGATGTTGAAGGTGTTAGCCTCCTGTGTTTTGTTGTCTGTACCATAATGTTTAGACTGATTCTAATCTAAAAGGTGAGTTAACAGAGTCTTACATGGATTCATGCAGTTTTTAAGCAAAGTACAATCTAACTCTGCAAGAGGATCAGCCATGATTGCATTGAATTGGAGGAGGCTCAATGGGCTGAATGACCTACTGATATTTCCTTTCAGCAGCCTTTCAATGGCTATTGCAGGAACCTCACTGCATGTGGATGGTGCTGTCTTCAGTTTAACAAATCAAAGCCCTTTCAACCTGCCTGTTTCAGTAAAGAAACTGTTCCTGCTATGATGACCCTAGTGACAGATTGCAAAACAGGTACTGTGCTGGGAAATCCAGGAGGTTTAAGGCGGCTCATAATTCTAAATTTTAAATTACCTTAATTACTTGTTCAACAAGGTTTCCAGATCCACCTTCAATCTTGCCACAGGACTCCCTGCAATATCCCCGATGGATTCTGATTGAACTTGAGCACCTTGCTGTCACCTTCACCTGGTCCATCACCTGCTTTGGGTGGCATGGTGGCCCAGTGGTTAGCACTGTTTCCTCACCCGGGTTCAATTCCAGCCTCGGGCTAATGTGTGTGGAGTTTGCACGTTCTCCCAGTGTCTGCAAGGATTTCCTTCCACAATCTAAAGATGTACAGGTTAGGTGAATTGGTCATGCTAAATTGCCCATAATGTTCAGGGATGTGTAGGTTAGATGCATTAATCGGGTAAATGTAGGGGAATGGGTTTGGATGGGATACTCTTCGGAGGGTCAATGTGGACTTGTTGGGCCGAAGGACCTGTTTCCACACTGCAGAGATTCTATGGCATTACTATGCTGTCTACGTGATGCCAATTTCAAAGTAGTATGTACCTGAACCCCCAGGTATCTCTATTCTCCAACGCTACCCTGTGCCCCTTAATTGTCTAAGTCCTGCCCTTGGTTGTTTTATCAAAATGCAATACCTCACATTTATGTACATTAAACTCCATCTGCCACTCCTCAGCCCATTGACCTAATTAGAGTCATAGAGGTGTACAGCACAGAAACAGCCCCTTCAGTCCAACCCATCCATGCTGACCAGATATCCCAACCCAATCTAGTCACATCTGCTTGCACCCGCTCCATATCCCTCCAAACCCTTCCTATTCATATACCCACCCAGATGCCTTTTAAATGTTGCAATTGTACTAGCCACCACTTCCTCTGGCAGCTCTTTCCATACACATACCACACTCTGTGAAAAAGTTGCCCCTTAGGTCTCTTTTATATCTTTCCCCTCTCAACCTAAACCTATGCCCTCTACTTCTGGACTCCCCGACTCCATGGAAAAGACTTTGTCTATTTATCCTATCCATGCCCCTCATGATTTTATAAACCTCTATAAGGTCATCCCTCAGCCTCTGACGCTCCAGGGAAAACAGCCCCAGCCTATTCAACCTCTCCCTGTAGCTCAAATCTTCCAACCCTAGCAACATCATCCTTTCAAGTTGTGAAAATCCTTTGGATTCTCCTTAACCCTATTTGCTAAAGCTATCTCATGTCCACTTTTTGCCCTCCTGATTTCCCTCTTAAGTATATTCCTACTACCTTTATATTCTAAAGATTCACTCTATCTATCCTGTCTATACCTAACATGTGCTTCGTTCTTTTTCTTAATCAAACCCTCAATTTCTCTAGTGTTATGAAGATGTGGATGTCATTTTAAGACAGTTAAAAGCAGCAAAACTATTGGACACAGCTCCAAGTGTTGTAACACTGGGTTGAACAACTTGAGTAGTTTGTTACCTGGAGACAAAAACAAGTTTGAATTCAGCCAATCGATTTAAATATACCCTGAGAAAAATACCAATTTCCAATCAAGTTTGAATTGAGTGTATTGACAATCTTAAAAGCCAATGACACAACCCCATGCTCTGGGGTATAAAACTGGCGGGAAATTGAACAGTTGAGAGGAAAACTGACAAGGCCCGCATGTAAACAGACTGAAAAATAGCTCTCTTAAAAAGGTACCTTTTTGAACAGTAACCTGTGCCACAGAAATTCCTAAGAAGAAGAAAAGAAGACAGGAAGATCCGAACAGAAGAACGAAATCTGCCTGGTTTTGAGATAAGAAGTCTTGTTTTGTAAATCTTGATTGGGAGTTTTATTGGACTAGTGTTACAGAAGGAAAGGTAACAGATAGGTAAACAGTAAGGAATGGTAAACAGTTGTTAGTTAATTATTCTCTGTTGTACTTTAAGAAATAAAGTTGTTAATTTTTACTATAAATAGTCCTTGGCCTCTCAAAAAAACAACTCTCCACCACCACCACCACCCTCTGTTTCCTACTGTCAAGCCAATTTTGTAGCCAATTGGCAAGGTCTCCTTGAATCCCATGTGATCTAACTTTACTAATGAAGGGCTTTTGCCCGAAACGTCGATTTCGTTGCTCGTTGGATGCTGCCTGAATTGCTGTGCTCTTCCAGCACCACTGATCCAGAATCTGGTTTCCAGCATCTGCAGTTATTGTTTTTCCTAACTTTACTAATTAGTCCACCAAGTGGAACCTAGTCATATGGAAACAGACCCTTTGGTTCAACAGTCCACGCCTACTTTATTTCCAAACTAAACAAGTCCCACTTGGTTGAGATTGGCCCATATCCCTCCAAACCTTACCTATTCATATCCAAATGTCTTTTAAATATTGTAATTGTACATTCATCCACCACTTCCCCTGGCAGATCAATCCACACACAAACCACTCTCTATTCCTTAACCATGTCTGTCAATTCTTGATAGGTTTCAGTAGGAGCCTTGGAAAGTTAGGCTTCTAATAACAGACTGTAGAGCCACAGCTTTTTCTATCATGAGAATTACTCATTGCTTTTCAGCTGCCGCAATGTCTTTTGCATAGGAAAAATAACGCATTCTTTCGACATTCTGGACACAATCCTCAATGGCAGGGTTGACCGAGTCAAGTTTCCCAAATAAAGGCATGATATGAAATGCTTACCCCAACTCGAAGACGACTGTTGCGAGAGAGTTTCTCCCATGATTTGCTCCCACTGCCACTGAAATAATTCCACAGTTATCATGTCACCCTTTATTTACACATGAATAGTCCTTGACTCTAGTACTGCCTCTACAGAGTCAGCTATTAGAGTGCCAGAATCTGACACTCCTGTTTTTTTTTTTTCCTTTTTTTTTACATACACTCACAATAGGCAAACACCCAGGTGGCCAGTGACAAACACTGCCCTTCACAACAAAGGGTATAGCACTTTATTTTTTTCTTTTTCGAATCTTTATTCAATTTCCACCACCAGGAAGACAGGAAAACACCCTGGTGGTCTGACACTCCTGTTTTTTTTTTCTTATTTTTTTCCCCAGCACCCATGCTGTGTGTGTGCAGGTGTGAGACACAGTGAAAGACACAAAGTGCACAAATCTTTATTCAAATTCCACCACCAGGAAGATGAGACACCACTTTATTTTTTTCTTTTTCGAATCTTTATTCAATTTCCACCACCAGGAAGATAGGAAAACACCGGGTGGTCTGACACTCCTGTTTCCCTTTTTTTTAATTTTTTTTTCTCCTGTTTAATTTTTTTTTTAATTTAACCCCCACACTACCACCTAAGTGCAGTAGTGCTTATTTTTTCCCCAGCACCCATGGTGTGTGTGTGCAGGTCTGAGACACAGTGAAAGACACAAAGAGCACGAATCTTTATTCAATTTCCACCACCAGGAAGACAGGAAAACACCCGGGTGGCCATGACAAACACTGCCCTTCACATCAAAGGGTATAGCACTTTATTTTTTTCTTTTTCGAATCTTTATTCAATTTCCACCACCAGGAAGATAGGAAAACACCCGGATGGTCTGACACTCCTGTTTATTTTTTTTTTATCCAAAATCTGCTGTTTATTTATTTTTTCTTTTTTTTTCTCTTTTTTTTTCCCCCCACACTACCACCTAAGTGCGGTAGTGCTTATTTTTTCCCCAGCACCCATGGTGTGTGTGTGTGTGTGCAGGTGGGAGACACAGTGAAAGACACAAAGTGCACAAATCTTTATTCAATTTCCACCACCAGGAAGATAGGAAAACACCCGGGTGGCCAGTGACAAACACTGCCCTTCACATCAAAGGGCAATGCTGTGTGATCAAAACAGTGAAGGGGAGGGTAGGGACTAAATCAAAAATTTCCTGTTTATTTTATTTTTTTTTTTCCTTTTTTTTTCTCTTCGTTTTAACCCCCACACTACCACCTAAGTGCAGTAGTGAAATCAAAAAGGGAGTGCAAACGCCCACACCCAATATACACATGGTCCACGGACTCCACAGCGCCACAGAACAAGCAGTTGGGCTGGGAGTCCATGAACCACCGCAACCTGCGGTTGCAGGGGACTGCTGCGTGCAACACCCTCCACCCCAGATTCCCGAGAGAAATGGGGAGGGCTCCCGCGTAGAGAGCCCTCCACTGGGGATCCCCACCGCCCGGTGGCAAATGGGCACGCCAAGGCGTGTCCGGACGGTGGATGAGGGAGAAGAGGTGGACGGTGTGCAGCAGCAGTCTATTTTTGGTGTGAGACACAGTGAAAGACACAAAGTGCACAAATCTTTATTCAATTTCCACCACCAGGAAGATAGGAAAACACCC
This sequence comes from Chiloscyllium plagiosum, assembly GCF_004010195.1. NCBI lineage: Eukaryota > Metazoa > Chordata > Chondrichthyes > Orectolobiformes > Hemiscylliidae > Chiloscyllium > Chiloscyllium plagiosum. The sequence goes on from NC_057719.1 coordinate 82,088,228, forward strand.
GGGTGGCCAGTGACAAACACTGCCCTTCACATCAAAGGACAGTGCTGTGTGATCAAAAACAGTGAAGGGGAGGGTAGGGACTAAATCAAAACAGAGTTGGAGGGAGAAATAATGCACTCCACTCCCTGCGGCGCCTTCCTCTCACTGAACAACTCCAGGGTGTTGGTGGACACCGCGTGCTCCTTCTCCAAGGACACCTGGGCCCTAACGTAACCGCGGAAGAGGGGCAGGCAGTTGGCCCTAACGACCCCCTCCACGGCCCGCTGCCTGGACCTGTTAATGGCCAGTTTGGCCAGGCCCAGGAGCAGATCCACGAGGAGGTCTTCAGACCTGCCCTCCTTCTTCCGTACCGGGTGCCCAAAGATCAGGAGCGTGGGACTGAAGTGCAACCAAAAGCAGAGGAAGAGGTTTTTCAGAAAATCAAAAAGGGAGTGCAAACGCCCAAAATCTCCTGTTTATTTTTTTTTTCTTTTTTGAGACACAGTGAAAGACACAAAGTGCACCAATCTTTATTCAATTTCCACCACCAGGAAGATAGGAAAACACCCGGGTGGCCTGACACTCCTGTTTTCTATTTTTATTTTTTTTTTCTTCTTTCTTTTTTTTTCGTCCAGGGATAGTCCCCTTCAAGGAGAGTCCTTGCACGTACACTCACAATAGGCAAACACCCGGGTGGCCAGTGACAAACACTGCCCTTCACCTCAAAGGGCAAGCACACCTGTTTTTTTTGATTCCTGTTTATTTTCTTTTTTTCTCTTTTTAATATATATTAACCCCCACACTACCACCTAAGTGCGGTAGTGCTTATGTTATCCCCAGCACCCATGGTGTGTGTGTGTGTGCAGGTGTGAGACACAGTGAAAGACACAAAGTGCACCAATCTTTATTCAATTTCCACCACCAGGAAGATAGGAAAACACCCGGGTGGTCGGACACTCCTGTTTCCTTTTTTTTCTTCAAGGGATCCCTTGTTTCTTTTTTTTTCTTTTTTTAAGGAGAGTCCTTGCACATACACTCAAGTGGCCAGTGACAAACACTGCCCTTCACATCAAAGGACAGTGCTGTGTGATCAAAAACCATTGCTGTTTATTTTTTTTTTAATTTAATCCCCACACTACCACCTAAGTGCGGTAGTGCTTATTTTTTTTCCCAGCACCCATGGTGTGTGTGTGCAGGTGGGACACACAGTGAAAGACACAAAGTGCACCAATCTTTATTCAATTTCCACCACCAGGAAGATAGGAAAACACCCGGGTGGTCTGACACTCCTGTTTATTTTTTTTTCTCTTCTTTTTTCATTTTTTTCACTTTTTTTTCTTCTTATAATTTAACCCTCACACTACCACCTAAGTGCGGTAGTGCTTATTTTTTTCCCCAGCATCCATGGTGTGTGTGTGCAGGTGTGAGACACAGTGAAAGACACAAAGTGCACCAATCTTTATTCAATTTCCACCACCAGGAAGATAGGAAAACACCCGGGTGGTCTGACACTCCTGTTTATTTTTTTTTCTTTTTTTATTCTTGAAAGGGCAGTGCTGAGTCACCTGTTTTTTTGTTTTTTTTGTTTTTTTTTCTTTTATTCTTTTTTTTATTTAACCCCCACACTACCACCTAAGTGCGGTAGTGCTTATTATTTTTTTCCCCACCACCCATGGTGTGCGTGTGCAGGTGTGAGACACAGTGAAAGACACAAAGTGCACCAATCTTTATTCAATTTCCACCACCAGGAAGATAGGAAAACACCCGGGTGGTCTGACACTCCTGTTTTTCTTTTTTCTTTTTTTTTCTTTTTTTTTCTTCTTTTTCTTTTTTTTTAATCCTAATGGCGTTCCTTAATGAAATGACCTCCCAGCCAAATAAAGTTTATTGGACGTGGCAAATAAACTGTTTTTTTTTCTTTTAACCCCCACACTACCACCTAAGTGCGGTAGTGCTTATTTTATCCCCACCACCCATGGTGTGCGTGTGCAGGTGTGAGACACAGTGAAAGACACAAAGTGCACCAATCTTTATTCAATTTCCACCACCAGGAAGATAGGAAAACACCCGGGTGGTCGGACACTCCTGTTTATCTGTCAGCCACAGCTCCCTGATTGGACCAGGTTAACAGGGAACTCATCTTCGATATGGTTTAGCTGATTAACCTCGTTTCAAACATTACAGCCCTCACCTCTTCCCTTCCACAACAGCAATAGTATCCCCCAGTAAATAAGAACCCAACCAGCATCCACACTAGTTATTGTTTCCACCGCCTCCAGCAAGAAGCAACCAGTGGACACATATTCCACTCCCTTCTCTTGCCAAACTTCCACAGGGATTGTTCCCTCCAGAACACTCTGGTCCACTCCTCCGCTCCCAATACTCCCCCACAGTCATCTGGTTCACTAATGTCCTTTAGGGAAAGAAACTGCCATCCTTACCTAGTCTAGCCTACATGTGACTCTGGATCCGCAACAATGTGATTGACTCTTATGTGATTGACTTAACGTGGGGATTAATTAGGGATGGGCAATAAATGCTGGCCTAGCTGGTGACACCTTCATCCCATGAATAAATAACAAAAAAAAATCCACGGCACCTTCCCATGAAATCACAGAAAGCGTAACATCTGCCCACTTACTTCCTTCCTTCTCACTATCCAAGGCTCCAAACACACTTTTGAGGTGAAGCAGCTATTTACCTGCACTTCATTCGCTGTTGTCCACTGTATTCGCTGTTCAGTGTGTTTTACCTCTACACTGGGGCATCCACTTTGCAGAACAACTTTGTACTGTCTGCAAAATTGACTCTGAACCCTGATGCTTATCACTTCAATGCATCACCATATTTTCTGGCCAACATCTGTGTCTCAGGTTTGCTGCAGTGCTCCAGTGAGGCTGAGCGTAAGTTGGAATAACAGCATCTCATTTGCCACATTCAGGACTCAACATAAAGTTCAATCATTTTAAGGCTGAGCAATTTCTTCCAAGTCCTTACCCCAAACCTCACACACCAGGCCTTGTCACCACATGGGTGCTACCACAATCATCCATTGTAAAGACACTATTTTCTTTGCACAAAGCCATTATGACTATTCCTAATCAGTCCTTGTCTCATGAAATGCATGTAAATCCTATCTTTCAAAATCACTTCCAACAACTTACCCACCACCGATGTCTGACTCACTGGATCATAGTTCCCAGCCTTCTCCTTACAGCCTTTCTGAAATAAGGCACATTAGCCACCTCCAGTCCAATGGCACCTTACCTGTGGTTACAGATGATACAAATATCTGTTATCGTCATTTATTCAGCTTGTCTTCAGTCCTGGTCTGCTATCAACAATCCCCTCATCTACCAACCCTTTCATATCTCTCTTCCTCTAGGCTTCATCTCCAGCTTTCTGCTCACCACTTCTCACAAACCTCCAAGCTAATCGTCAGCATAAATATTACTTTTTCCTAGCTGCTATCAGTTATGATGAAGAGACACTCTACTTAAAACATTAACTGTGCTTTCTCCCCCCAGATGCTGCTTGACTAGCTTAGTTTCGCCAGCAATTTCTGTTTATGCTTCACCATTAAAATTCCTTAAGGGGAGTTCTCACAAGTGCACAAGCCAATGCAAAGGTCACTTGAACATTGGATTATCTAATCATTGCTGTTTTTGGGAGCTTGCATGTGTGCTGCTGTGTTTTACCAGGCAGCAGTGATCTACTGCTGGGTTTGTAGACTTGGATAACCTACAACTGGTATCTCAAAGACCTGAGACAGTGCCACTAGTGATGCCTTCACAAGATCCACTAAACCGATGCGAAGAAAAGCAGCAACTCATGTGTTCCACCTGTTGCAGAGTCTGTAACTTACCAGCCATCTCAGAACCTATTAAACCAGAGTGGTAGCAAGTTAATCTTGACCCCGAGTAGTATACTATTAACAGTGACATCATTTCAGAGTACTTTATTGTCGTTAAAAAAATTTGGAACAAGCTGAGGCTGTGAAAGGTGGCACACAATGCAAATATTCCTTTATTCATGGCTTTGCCCCTCTATTTCCATCCTAACTACATTCAAGGACTATCCTCTTGTGTATTGCCCAACATTTGCACATGTTCCTTGAGCTGTCTAACTCCATTGTTTTTCTATTTCTTCCCTAACCTCCTGCTATCTCTCTCTCTCTCCCCCTCTCTGCACCTTTCTCATCTTTTAAATGTTTTATCTTCCCTAAAAAAGAAACAACTTGACCAAGCTATCAGTCAACATTCCTAATATCTCATTCTCCAGCTTGGAGTCCATGATTGTCTGTGTTAAAAATCACACAACACCAGGTTATACTCCAACAGTTTTATTTGAAAGCACTAGCTTTCGGAGCGCTGCTCCTTCATCAGGTGGACAACCCAGTCCAACACCAGCACCTCCGCATCATGGTTGTCTAGTTATTCTTGCATTAGACCTTTCAAAAAATGTTGGAGATGAATATATAAACACTGATTTTACTGCTGAACATTTAATCAGTTTTACACAAGCAGCATAGTTGAGTCTCTTACAATATATATGCTTCACCAGCAGGTGGCAGAAGGAGCCACAATATAAATTGAAATAAACAGAGTTCAGCAACTGTGCCTGAAGTGGATTGTCACCACGGTTGAGAAAAAGGGCAAGCTGCCAAGACGGCCACTAAGAAAGCAGTGCAGAGGACATCAGAGAAGTGCGGAAAGAAGAGGCGAAAGTCTATGAAAGAAAGCTACATCATTCACATCTACAACGTAATGAAGCAGGTTCACCATGGTACTGGCATCTCCTCCAAAGCCACGAGCATCATGAACTCTCTCATCAACAATATTTTCGAGTGCATTGCGAGGAAGCTTCCCACCGACCCATTACAACAAGCACAGTGCTATCAGCTTCCAGGAAATCCAGGCCACTGAACGCCTGCTGCTGTGTGGGGAGCTGGCCAAGAACATTGTGCCAGAGGGAACAAAGGTGGTGAGCAAGTACACCAGGTCCAAGTGAAACATCACATTGTGCCGAAAAAAAAAGCAGTGGTCATTATTGATTGGCAGTGGCTAACAGAGCAACTCACACTTAGACTGCAGGCAATAGAAAACTGATTTATTTTGTTCCCCCAGCCAAGACACCAGCAAGTCACAAGAAGCATCTGCTCCGACTGCTTTTCTTTTCTATTTTCCTCTTAACTTGATTTTTTTCTTCTCATGGAGCCATTGAGATGTACAGCACGGAAACAGACTCTTCAGTCCAACTCGTCCATGCCGATCAGTTATCCTACATTAATCTAGTCCCATTTGCCAGCAGTTGGCCTATATACCTGTAAACCCTTCCTATTCATGTACCCATCCAGATGCCTTTTAAATGTTGTAAGCCTCACCACTTTTCCTCTGGCAGCTCACTCCATACACGCATCACCCTCTGCATGAAAAAGTTCCCCCTTAGTTCCTTTTAATTTTTTTTCCTCTCACTTAAACCTATGCCCTCTAGCTTTGGACTCCCCTAGCTTGGGGGAAAAAATACTTTGTCTATTCATGTTCCTCATGATTTTGTAAACCTCTAGAGGTCACCCCCTCAGCCTCTGACACTCCAGGGAAAACAGCCCCAGCTTATTCAACCTCTTCCTAAAGTTCAAACCCTCCAACCCCAGCAACACGGTTGTAATTTTTTTCTGAACACTTTCAAGTTTAACAACATCTTTCCTATAGCAGTGTGACCAGAATTGAATGCAGTATTCTAATAGGGGCCTAACCAATATCCTGTCTAGCTGTAACATAATATCGCAACTTTATGCACTGACCAATAAAAGCAAGCGTACCAAACACCTTCTTCATTACACTATCTACCTGCAACTTCACTTTCAAGGAACTATGAACCTGCACTCCAAGGTCATTTTGTTTGTCAACATTCTCCTTCACTTATCTCTTGTCCTGAGCTCAGATGGCAATCGGAGGAATTCCAGCACAGACTCAAGTGAGCCCAGTGGTGAGTGAGGCTCTACTAACTTTTCTAGGATGAGCGCAGGACTTAGCATCAGAATCGGCAGCCGCTACATTGGCGGAGGTGATGTCAGTGAGGTGGACCCAGCAGTGTAACATGGCTCCTGATGATCAATGACTTCATCATTGGTTGGATCTGGTGCTAGCGGCAGCAAAGTGATGGCAGAAAGTCATCACAGCAACATCGACGAGGTAGGCCCAATGGCGAGAGATGTCGGCTCAGGCGAATTGGCCTAGCGGTGAAAGATGGTGCGTGAAGAGTGGCAACTTCAGCATTGTTTGGGTCTGGTGTAGAGGCAGTCAAGGACAGATAGCAGCATAGGCGTTGTTGATGATGAGCTGGCTCGGGGCTGATGGACTCTTTTTAAACAATATCTTTTTCTTTCTTATTCTTAAAACTGTTCAAATTGGTGCTGGATCGTGGTGACAGTGGAAAAGCTTTTCACTGTATTTTACTGTTTTTCTCACTGTAAAATACATGTGACAATAAGATCATTCATTCAGTCACATAAAGATTGGCATTTATCAAATGTCTTTCACAAAAGCACTAAGTCCCAAAGCTTTTTATAGCCAAAAACCTTTGCAATGTAGTCACAACTGCAATGTGACAAATGTTTACATAGATTACACCCAGCAAGTTCCCACTAACAGCAATGAGCTAATAACTGGATCTTCTGTCTTCTAATGTTGTTGGTTGAGGAAAAATATTAATCATGGCACTGGAGTAAACTTCCCCGTGTCTTTCAATTGTGCCAGAAGACTGTTTACATCCACCTGAGAGACCAGTCAGAGCCTTTGGTTAATGTCTAATTGAAAAGACCAAACTTCTGACAATGCAGCTCTTCCTCTATTGATTGAACTCATTACTTCTATTGGGGACCAGGCAGTTCTGTGACCATTCTTAATTCTGTGTTGAATTAGCTAGTAACAATTCCCAGTGAGGTTAGTGAATGTGAGACTTGGGGAAGGGTACATTCCCTCAGTACTCCAATTACCAATAGGAATCACCATCATTTCCTTGGAAAGTTGGCATGATTGGTCTCGATTGTGACTTGGCACCTCCACCTCAAGTGCTGTACTTCAAAATATTTCGGTGGAGTTCCTGATGTAATGTAGAGATAGGAAGGGAAGAGGAAAAGCAGGACAGAGATACTAGGAGTGAGAGAGAAAGATGTAGGTAGAGAGAGAGGGAATAGGGTGAAGAAAAGGAAGGAGAGACAGGAGGAGATACAGAATGGAAGGAGAAGTGAGAAAGAAAAAGGAAAATAGGAAAAAGATGCTAAAGGAGGATGGGACAGAGAAGAAGATGCTAGAGACAGGAATTGAATAAGGTTTGAGGGTGTTGGAGAGAGGGAGACAGATAGGTGAAAGAAGTATGAAGACCAATTTTAATGCTCAGGTGGACAAGAGAATAATTGGTTTATTTGGGAAACACAAAGGCACATTCTGACCTCTGCCAATCCCCTGCCACCAAAGCCCAGCTAAGTGGGTAAGAAACAGCAGCATAACCTTGACAATGGGCAGCTCCGCATTGTCAGGTCCAGATTCTGACCTTTCACCCCAAACTACTCACTAACCTCTCACTGCCCCCTCTATGCCCCTTCCCTCCACCTTGCTCTCTGCTTTGTGTGCTGCCCCCTTCCATGCCCAGCTCAGCGCATTGACAATGGCTGAAGCAGTGATACAGAGAGTTACCACTGGAGTTACTGGCAGGGACATCACAGCGACTGGCTGTGGGGTGATGGTGCCATACCCAGCAGTTGGGGTGGCATCAAACGCAGCCTTTACAATTGTAGCTCAGACTGCGAAAGAAGTGTGCAAGTGCCTCCCTTCATTACAATTATCCCAACCGAAAACCCAATCATCACAGGGCCAGACATTTAAAATTACTCTCAAAGTAAGAGATGGGTTGGGGTGGAGTGGGTGGGGAGGTACAGAAATAAAGAAGAGAGGAGTAATGGGAGAGAGAGAGAGAGACTGAAAGACAGATCAACAGACAGTGACGAGGATGGAAAGGTGAGAAACAGGAAGGACGAAGGAGATGAGGAATAAAACAAAACTGAAACTATGAAAATGATCACTGATTTTTTCAGGAAACCTCATTCACATTCATGGAAACCTCATGCCAATGTGTAGCTTGTAAATAATAGTGACAAGAATGTAAATATGGAATATTCAGAACTTGCAACACCGCCTTTGAAATATATGTCACTAAGGTTCAAAGAGCAAATCAACATTTTAAAAGGCATTGACGATAAGGCCAAGGAATGTAAAGATGAATGATGACTCACAGGTGAGGTGTTTGCATAGCTGCACGATCTCAGGTTTGCGTCAAGCAGGTAAACCCTTTCAATAAATCATGCCAGCCTCATTCTGGAAATCAACATTGTGATTAATTGGATGACTTAAAGAATCTATTTGAAGGAATTAATCAAAGCAAGACTCTCAAAACTAGAAAGTCTGGAACTAAAACAAATGCAGACAATACTGAAAGTTCTAACACAATGCTTTATAGATAGATGATAGATACCCGGGAATAAGTTCCAGATTGGAATCTAATCAAGGAGTTCACACAGTTTGTATATCTAATTGGAATCTAATTGAGGGTTTCCGATGGTTTATATATTGAACAATGGATACCAGGGAGTGAGGTACAGACTGGAATCTAATCAAGGAGTTCAGGTGGTTTATGTACACATATATAAAAAAAATTTATACTCAGGAGTGTGTTACAGACTGGAATCTAATTGAGGGATTCAGCTTACGAAATATTCAGATTGGTCTTAAGTCTCCAGGAATAAAAGTTTAACACGCTAGACATATACAAGCAATTGAGGAAAATCCCATTGACAATGAGTTCTTTTCCATCATTTCCTTTAAATACTTCATTAAAACTTGTAGAAATGTGAGCTTGGAAGGAATGACATGAAATAACCTCCAGGAATAAAAGCAATTGGAGTCAGCCACCCCAACTTTTTGCCTCCCCCAGCAGATTTTCTCCAAGCTCCAACTGTGTTTTCCAGTCTATTTCATTTGTCGGTATAGCTTCGTCCGCTCCCCTCCCCTCGACCTGGCCTGAGAGATTAGTTTTAAACCTGTGCAATAAACAGGGAGATGCTTTCTCAGTCTCTCTGGAATGCTTGATGCTATCTTCTTGTTAAGAGCGGTGAGTGGACACACTGTGTTATCTTGTGGTGCATGGCAGGTGTCCGTGCCGTGCTGATATCCGAGGCACTGGTTGGAACCAGGCCAGGCTAGACTGAATGACAACAGGGTCTACTGTGCCTAGCCATCCACTTGACGCAGCTATTCGGTCATGCCTCTGTTAGATCACTGGCAGCTGTGAATGGAAGAGGGGTGTGGTGGAGAGGGGACAGAGAGGGCAGGAGTAAACCCTGAGTGCAGATGGAAAGATTAACCTCTTCACCACTTCAGCCCCCAGGAAGCATGTTTGATGAACGTTTGAAGCCAGAGCTATAGGGTTAGTTTATGAGTGCCCTGGAAATAAAGTAAAAATTGCAGACTGGAGAATAAAAGGCTGCAGGACTGGCTGCAAGGAATTACAAAATTAACTGGGGCAGAGAGTTAATTCCCTTGACCTTGAGCCATGTCAGGTAATCAATTGTGAGAGTGTGGGGGGCAGATAAATGGAGACAGTCAAATAATGAAACCTCCAGGAACAGATCCAACCACAGTTGGAGGCTGCAGTAAGGACCTCTTCCCCCAAACTTCTCCCTCTGGGAAGCCCATTCTCCATCTGAGGCCAGGACCTTTCTCTGGGAAAGAAAGTACCATGCATCTGCCCTTTACCCTCAACAGTGGATGAAGGCATTGCTGGTAAGGCCAGCATTAGTAGCTCACCCCTCTTAACGTTTGAAATGAATGCCGTTGCTGGGCCAGGAATAGTTAAGAGTCAAACACATTGTTGTAGATTTGGAAGCACATGTAGGCCAGACAAGGTAAGGTCCGCAGATTTCCTTCCCTAAGAAACACTAGTAAACCAGATGGATTTTAACAACAATAACTTCCTGGTCACCATTACTGAGATTAGCTTTATATTTCAGAGTTTATTCACTGAGCTGCCATTGTGGGGTTTGCACCCATATCCCTATGACTGCATTAGGCTTGGATTACTAGTCCAATGACTTTACAGCTATGCCAGGACCTTCCCACAAGGAGTATCATTTTTAAAAAAAATAATCATGGGGAGATCCAAGATGGCGGCGACCCAGTAAGACTGAGTCTATAGTGCTCCTCCCAAGTCTTGGGTACAGTGGGTCACCTACCCCCTACCACGCTCACCAAATCATTTACAATAGTTGTGTAATATATTGGTTGTGTAATATTACATTTAAACAATTTAATCCTAAGTAAAAATGACTAAAGGGAAGGGAGCCCGCAGGTCTCAGCAAGCGGAACCCCTCCCCCCACCCTCTCCAGCTGCAGCTGAGGCGTCCACAGCCGCCCCGGGGGACTTACCTACAGTGACAA
>NC_057719.1:82103223-82104749 GCF_004010195.1 Chiloscyllium plagiosum
GAATACGGGTTTTATTACATTTGATGTTAACACATTCCGAGCATGTAAGAGACTTAAATATACACTCTGGTTAGTTGTAGGTTAGATTAGTAGATAGTTGAGTTTTGTTTGTTAATTTTTTCCTTTTTTTTTCTTTTTTTTTGTTTTGTTTTGGTTTTTTTGTTAAATTTTGGCTATTGTATATTTGAGCTAATTGTATATCAATGTTTATATCTGAGAGTTTTGTTTATTTTTGTAAACTTGTAAAAATGTTAAATTTCTAATAAAAATATCTATAATAAAAAAAAAATCACAGGTCATGCCTCAACTAGAAATAATAGGAAAACTTTGGCCAAATCACCTATTGCTGGGGCAGGATGGTAGTGAGCAATTAACAGAAACTATGGGAGAGTCAGGGGTTAGTTGATCGTGTGCTGGGCAGAGAAGTCCTGCCGAGCACCAGACATGGTTGCTGGTTACAGGCACCACCTTTCAGAGGTGCCCATATCAACTCTCAAAATAGAAGATATTTGAACTATAAACCGGAATTATAACTGAACTGCTATGTGCCGAGAAGTGGCTAGGGGCTAGGAATCCTACAGCAAGTAATTCATTCCTGATTCCCCAACAACTGCCCACCATCTGCAAGGCACAAGTCAGGAGTGTGATGGAATACTCTCTGTTTGCCACAATGAGTGCAGTCAAGATGCTTGACACCATCGGGAAGCATGCTTGATTAGCACTACATCTACAAACATTCACTTTCTGCATCGCCAATGCTCAGTTGCAGTTTTGTGTTCTGTCTACAAGTGGTTGTACAACAACTCACCAAAGTTCCTCCAACACGCCTTCTACCCTGACTTGGAAATATCTCGCCTTTTCTTCAGTGTGGTTGGGTCAAATTTCTGCAATTCCCTCCCTGGGGACATTGTGGGCCAACCTACACCAAAAAAGGAATGCAGTGGTTCAAGAAGGCAGCTCACCACCACTTTCTCAAGGACAACTGGGTTTGCACAATAAATTAATTTTAAAAAAAACATTGAAAGCACCTTTGGAAGTGGGATGAGAGGAGAGAGGCTTGATATTGTTTCAAATAAAGTCTTCCTCCCCATCATGAGCACTCCATTCAGAACCAACATACACCTTTCAGGTTGGGCCTGAATGTTCATTAAATTCCTTTATGGGATGTTGGCATCACTGGCCAGGCCAGCATTAATTGCCCAGAAAAGAATTAAGATTCAACTACACTGCTGTGAGTCTTGAGTCACATGAAAGCCACACCAGGAAAAAAAAACACCAAAATTGGAGGTGTAGTGGACAGCGAAGAGGGTTACCTCAGATTACAACAGGATCTGGACCAGATGGGCCAATTGGCTGAGAAGTGGCAGATGGAGTTTAATTCAGATAAATGCGAAGTGCTGCATTTTGGGAAAGCAAATCTTAGCAGGATGTATACACTTAATGGTAAGGTCCTAGGGAATGTTGCTGAACAAAGAGACCTTGGAGTGCAGGTTCCTAGCTCCTTGAAAGTGGAGTCGCAGGTAGAT
>NC_057719.1:82104788-82154760 GCF_004010195.1 Chiloscyllium plagiosum
GCTGAACAGGCTGGGGCTGTTTTCCCTGGAGCGTCGGAGGCTGAGGGATGACCTTATAGAGGTTTACAAAATTATGAGGGGCATAGATAGGATAAATAGACAAAGTCTTTTCCCTGGGGTTGGGGAGTCCAGAACTAGAGGGCATAGGTTTAGGGTGAGAGGGGAAAGATATAAAAGAGACCTAAGGGGCAGCTTTTTCACGCACGTACGTGTATGGAATGAGCTGCCAGAGGATGTAGTGGAGGCTGGTACAATTGCAACATTTAAGAGGCATTTGGATGGGTATTGAATAGGAAGGATTTGGACAGATATGGGCCGGGTGCTGGCAGGTGGGACTAGATTGGATCGAAGGGTGTGTTTCCATGCTGTACATCGCTATGACTCTATGACCAGGTAAAGACAGCAGTTTCCTTCCCCAAAACGATTTTAGTGAATCAGACAAGTTTTTTTATCCCCCACCTCAAATGACGATAGTTTCTGACTGTTAATTCCAAGTTTTTATTGAGTTCAAATGGCAACATCTGCCATGACCAAATTTGAAACCCAGTTCCCTGGGTCTACTAGATTAATAGTCTAGCGATTAATACCACAAAGCCATTGCCTCCCCTAATTTGAAAATGGTCAATGATTGCCTCAGAGTTTAGCGACATACTAAATTGACATCCATTTGGAGGTTACAGAGCAAGGGAGATCCGATCATTGGCCAGAAGAAGCCACCTAATGACCAAGGAGACCTGATGGCCAGTAGCTGCAGGGGTCAGCACCCAAAGGGTCCTTAATCCCAAGGGTGAGTCTGAGTGCGTGCTGCACCAATTGTGTTTGAAAGGTGGGTGAGGACAGTGCTGGGAGGAGGGGCTGCAATTTTTCTTGAACATGTGACTTGATCAATTAACTTAATCAACCGCTGTTGCTGTTTAATGTTTGTTCTGGAGCCTCAACATTAGAAGTAAGTTGGCACTGGAGACATGGCATTGTTCACAGAATGATGGAGCCCAGAAAGGCCATTAAATCCATCTTGCTAGTACCATCCCTTTGAAGGGACTATCCAATGAGCCACACCTACTTTCTCTTTCCCTTTAACAGAGTACAGTTTTCAGCTTCAAGTATTTATCCAATTCCCCTTTTGAAAGTTATGCTTGAACTTTACCTGTAACATGCATTCTACCATTATTGGGCATGTCTTCAGTTGCCTCGGCCCTTCCTAACCCTTTCCACGTCTCTGCTTTTAAGATGTGCCTGAATACATACCTCATGACTGAGCTCTTGGCCACCCTTCCTAATAATTCTTCATGTGGCCTCAGGAACTACTTTCTTCAATAACATGACTCTGAAGTACCTTCAAATATTTTGTTCCATGAAAGGCACTATGTAAATGCAAATTAGTTATATTCTGACAGCAAAGCGCCATGAGGGATGGTTACTTAACATCGGTATTGAAGCCTTCAAATGTTGCTGCGTTTGATTTGTAGTTTCTGTCAAATGCTTCATTAAACTGGCATGGATAAATCATGCCACTGACTAGATGGTTCAAATAAACTCCTTCTATGCAATGGGTTATCCTGGTTTCAACAATCCTGTTCAAATTCTTTCTGCTGGAACGTGTACAGTTTATAGCAATAGTAAATAGTTACATTTCAAAACAAACGGTTCACAATGGGCCTCTCAACCTCAGTCAACAGACTCTCCATTCTGTGTGATATCTGTGCTCCAAAAAAAAACTATTGGGCCCCTTGAGGAAGGAGACAAATAACTATTATATCAACAAAAAAATATAATCTAACAGTACAAACTCCAGTGCATCAATATGGAGCGTCAGAGGCTGAGGGGTGACCTTATAGAGGTTTACAAAATTATGAGGGGCATGGGTAGGATAAATAGGCAAAGTCTTTTCCCTGGGGTGGGGGAGTCCAGAACTAGAGGGCATAGGTTTAGGGTGAGAGGGGAAAGATATAAAAGGGACCTAAGGGGCAATTCTTTTCACACAGAGGGTGGTACAGGTATGAAATGAGCTGCCAGAGGAAGTGGTGGAGGCTGGTACAATTGCAACATTTAAAAGGCATTTGGATGGGTATATGAATAGGAAGGGTTTGGAGGGATATGGGCTGGGTGCTGGCAGGTGGGACTAGATTGGGTTGGGATATCTGGTCGGCATGGACGGGTTGGACCAAAGGGTCTGTTTCCATGCTGTACATTTCTATGACTATGACTCTATGATTCCAAATCAATCAATATATAGTTCTACTGATTCTAATTTATTAACATAAACTCAATATATCAACACCAATTCCAATCGGAGTATAATCTCCAGAGTATCCATACTGATTCCAATCTATTAATATAAACTCCAATGTAACAATACTAATTGCTATGAATAAATATTAATGTTTAATTATTAATATTAATCGGTACTGTGGGAATCCCTTAAACAGTGACGACAAAAAAATTTGGTGAATGTTGAAATTCGTTGAGGTAGGGAGGGGACCAGAATGAAGCTAGGGAGGCCAGGAACCGGGGTCGCAGTCTAAGGATACAGGATAAATCATTTAGGACTGAGATAAGGAGAAATCTCCTCACCCAGAGAGATGTGAATCTGTGGAATTCTCTGCCATAGAAACCAATTGAGGCAAAAACATTGAATGTATTCGAGAAGGAGTCAGATATAGTTCTGAAGGGCTAAAGGAATCAAACAGTGTGGGAAGAAAGCAGGAACACAATAGTGAATTGGGTGATCAGCTATGAATGGAGGCCTACCCCTGTCTCTATTTTCTCTGTTTCTACGACATACTAAATACTTGAAACAAAGGAGCAATAATGAATAAGGAATTAAGTAAAAGCAATTAATAAAATCTATGGGAATAAAATTTTAATTAATACTTAGAGGAGAGCAACATTAAATGAAAATCTAGTATATGTATGTAATTGCGATAGGTTATTTGAGACTTGTTTCATGTAGTTGCTCTGCTGTCTGTGTGTGTGAGGAGTGCCTACAGTTGCACAAGCAGAAGCTCAGAGTCTCTGAGGTTGAGGAGTGGTTGGGTCCACATCAGAGGCTGGGAGTTCCTTAAAATGCCAATTCCAACAGGCTCAACCAGAGGCATGTGAATGGCCAAGTCACACAGCAGTAAAACATCCAAAATACTTCATAGGAGAATCGTCAAACTAAACTTGAGTCAAAGGAGGAGATCAAAATTTAAAGAGGAGATAGCAGATTTTTAATTCATAATGGGTTAAACAGCTACAGATTGTAGACAGGAAAGTGGAGTTGAAGCTGATTTGAGATCAGCCATGATCATATTGAATGGGAGAGCAGGCTCAAGGGGCGGAACTGTCTACTCCTGCTCCTAGTTTTGAAGTTCTAATGCCATTCCTGCTTTGTCAAGTGAGGCCCTGGAGGCTGCAGGAATCCACCATAATATAGGACATTCTGTTCAGGATGTACTGCATTGAAATATGTGCAATGTTGTACCTCTCCTCAGTTTTCGTTTGTGAACTCTTGACGTGGGTCATCAGCCAGTTTTGAAGAGGGGAGCCCTCCTGAGTGACCAATCAGCCCTGCCTCTTCCAGGGTGTGCTAGAATGTAGGGGTTGTGACAGCTCCCTGGATAGCCCTGGGCTGCAGATCTGTGGTGTCAGATTGCCATGACCACAGGTGGTCCACACTTTCCTGAAGTGGAAGCCTTTCCTATTAATAAACACTGCTGGTTGCTGAGAGGGCACTCTGATTGTTATGTCGCTCACCAGCTCACTTTCTGTTACCTGTTGACCTTCCAACCTCCTCCTGTTTCTGCTGAGCCCTTCAACATCACCCTCACCATTCAGGGCCAAATGTTCCTGCTGATCACCACCAGCTCCCCACCACCCCGAATGAGCCCACCATCTATGCCCCATCTTTCCTTATAAAGATATTTCATTTCCTCCAGTCCCTCACCAGGGCATATGATTCTTCCCTCAGTTTCCAACTACCACAAAACCACATCCAACTGCCCCCTCTCATTGTGCCCCTTCCTTACCCTGCACAATACCCTTCCCAAACATGAGCTACCTTGCAGCATGGATATGCCCTAAAGAAAGCCTACACCATCTATGCCCCTGATTGATGCCCATTTACCTTTCATCCCCTTTTCTGCTTTCATGGTTTCCATGCTTTCCATCCACTTGCCCCTCAGCCACCAGCAGCTCTCTGTCATTTGCCAGTCATGTTTGTAAGATACCCCAGCCTGTTTTTAGATGTGTCGTCTGTGCTCGCAGACTTTACAGGGCAAGGAAATGCGGTATGTCAGGGTCAGAGCAGCCAAAGTCCTGGGAGAGGTTGGGGACCAAGGTACAGACAACCAAACTCTAGATGTGGTCATGTATCGGAAATGTTGAGTTTCTCAATCACGTTGAACTTAGTGATGAAGGCTGTTTTAATTCCAGTGTTTCGTGAGATGTTACGGCACACAGATAGGTTTCTTAGTACCTGCTGTTGAGAGGGTTGAAACCCCCTGCCAGTGTAGGGGAGGGTACCTAATGCCTATAATGTAACTGCACGGTGAGAATCTGATTTTGTTTTGTCTCTCACACACCCACCTTCTTCTCATCACATCTTGGACCAAATAAAGTCCCGCCTGTGATGGTTAGGTCAATGACCTCTCATCAGAACCTGGGAATCATCAATTAGTACAATTTAAAAAAACAGTTACTTGGATTGTGTTCCCCATGGCCACAGCTTGAGACGTGAATGAATTCTGACACATCTTGAGACTGGTTAATTTTCTGCTCACATCTATCAATATTTTCCCAGCACCTTTTCTTAAAAGAGGTTAATTGGTAAAACTTCAGCTGCTTCTACTCCGAGCCAATTCCACATTTCCACTCCACTCTGGAGGAAAGGAAAACATTCTAACCTTGAATTTTCCTCAAGGCAGTTGGTTTAGTTCTGCGCTCTCTATGTTAAATAACTTGCTTCCTGACATTAAACATAGCTCGGAGCATTTGAAAAGAGCTGAATTCTGAATCCCTGTCAGTCTTGCTTCCAGTGAAAGCAACTTAGTCCTGTGGCACATTGGGATCGAATCCCTGTGGGAACTCTCTCCAAAGCCTCCTCCAACAGAGCAAGTTCCTCACAAATCCTGCACATGTGCCCTGAAGGGCCAATGGTGCCAGTTCCCTGCAGGTCTTTCATCAAAGCAATTTCATAGGATCCCTACAGTATGGAAACAGGCTATTTGGTCCATCGAGTCCAAACTGACTTTCCAAAGTGCATCCCACCCAGACTCATTCCCCACCCTATCCATTAACCTTGCATTTCCCATGACTAAACCACTAGCCTGCACATCTATGGACACTATGGGCAATTTAGCATGGCCAGTCCACCTAACTTGCACATCTTTGGAGTATGGCAAGAAACCAAAGCACCTGGAGGAAACACAGACATAAGGAGAATGAGCAAACTCTACACACAGTTGCTGGAGGGTGGAATCGAAAGTACGTCCCTGGTTCTGTGAGACAGCAGTGCTAACCACTGAGCCATCAGGCCACCCCTTGCCTCATGTCCTATTGACACTGCAATCTACTAATCTCTGAAGTCATTCCAACACATTGATATCCCTCCTGAAAATATAGCATTCAAAACTGCACATAAAAACAGTCTTTCTCAACATGAAATGTCTCTTAGAATTAAAGTGCTTTTGAGGTACATTAGCAGTGCATGTGTGCAAATTCACCAACATATAGGTATAGCACGTTTTGTTAAAAAAAACTGTAATGTCTTTTCTAAAATAGACACAAGGAGTATTATAAAATGGCTCCCAAAAACACTTGACTTCTCTAAAGTTTGCACATGGAGAGCAGAAAATCAGGCTGTGTTCTCTTAAGAGTCAATCTACAGAGAATAATCCAAGGATTCTAGGACTGTGTGTTGAAAGTTTGAAGTATGCAAAGACTCGAAACTTCTGTAGTATTGAACAGGAGACAAGCAAAAGGACATCTCAAGAAATTCCAGCCTTCATTTCATGGAGCAATGATTCAAAGCTATCATTTGCAGCCATTTTATTTAAATTTGATAAAAGCTGGCTGAGGACAGCCATCTGAGGAGAACCATCTGAACGCCATGAGCAAGGCATCTTGAAACTGAAACTGCTTCTCAACAGGGAGACAGTGGGAGGCATAGACAAACCAGCTAAATGACTGCTGTACAGAAGCAGCCTATATTGCTGTCGAAGTAAAACGAAGAAGCCTTCACTCACTGTTATGCTCAGTTCACATTTGTGAACAACCTTCAACTATTTGACTACATAAGCCATCACTTGACTTCAAATTTAACCGCCCCCTTCCCTTTAGAAAGAGAAAAGTTCTGAGCGAGCTAGATCTTTTCATAGATTTATACAGTCCAGAACAGGCCCTTCGGCCCATCGAGTCTGTACCGACATAACTACTACTAGAAGTGCACTAATCACAATTTCCTGTGCTTGTCCCATATCCTTGAATGTTACGATATTTGAAGTACTCATCCAAATATATTTTAAAGGTTGTAAGGTTCTAGGCAGTGCATTTCAGATTTCCACCACCTGCTGAGTACTTTTTCCCAAATTCTCTCTGAATCTCCAGTCCCTTACCCTAAAACCATGCCCTCTTGTGATTGATCCCTCGACCAGGGAGACAATAGCTATTCTTTATTCATCCTGTCCATACCCCTCATAATCTTATACATCTCAATCACATCCCCTCTCAGTTTCCTCTGCTCAAAAGAAAACAATCCAAGCCTTTCTAATCTCTCATTATTGTTCAATTTCTCCCTCCCGGGCGACATCCTGGTGAATCTACTCTGTATTCCTTCCAGCGCTATCACATCCTCCTGTAGTGAGGTGACCAGAACAACACAGAACTTCAGTTGCAGCCTGACCAATGTTCTGCCTCCTTGCTCTTATACTCTATGCCATGTGTCTCATATGTCTTCTTAACTGTCCTATTCATTTGCTCTGCCGACTTCAGAGATTTGTCAATAATTATCCAAAGATCCCTCTGTTCCTCTAAGATACCCGGTATCCTGCCATTCATTAAATGCTCTCTCATCTTGTTTCTTCATCCAAAGTGCATCATCTTGCACTTATCAGGATTTAATACCATCTGCCACTGGTCTGCCCATCTGACCAGCCCATCTATATTTTCCTGTAACCTACAACCATCTCCTTCACTCTTAACCACTCCATCAATTTTGGTGTCATCTATAAATTTGCTTAACATTCCCTCCCACATTTTCATCTCAATCATTTATATATATAAAACAATCAATCAATGAGGGTCCAAATATCGATCCTTGTGGTATGCAGCTGGACACTGGCCTCTAGTCACTCAAACAGCCTTCTACCACTACCCTTTGTGTCCTATTACTAATTAGTTTTTGATCCATCTCACCAAGTTTCCCTTAATTCCACGTACTTTAACCATCTCAATCAATCTCTCATGTGGATTGTCAAAAGCTGTGCTAAAATCCATATAAGCTACATCATTGAACTTCCCTTATCTGCACACTTGATCACATTTTCAAATAATTCTAATATATTTGTTTGTTAGGCCTCACCTCCCTCTGACAAAGCCATGCTGACTATCCCTAACTAACCTATATATTTCCAAATGGGTGTTAACTCACTCCTTCAGAGTTTTCTCCAATAGTTTCCCTATCACTGACATGAGACTCACCAGTCTGTAATTTCCTGGTTCATCCCTACCACCTCTCTTAAAAAGTGGAAGACATTAGACATCCTCCAGTCCTCTGGCATTTCCCCTGTATCCAGAGCGGAATTAAAAATTTGGGTCACAGCCCTTACAATTTCCTGCCTCATCTCTCCGAGAAGCCAGAGATGCAATTAACCGGGACCAGGGGATTTGTCTTTTTTAATCCCACCGAAGCCTCCATTTCCTATATAAAACTGTACAAGTTACTCACCATCCCTTTTTCCTAAATTACATACCTCCATTCTCCTTTTCCAGAGCAAAGACCAAAGAGAAGTATTCATTCAACATCCTTCCAATATCCTATTCTCACACAGGTTGCTCCCTTGATTAGAGGCTGACCTCATTTTAATCATCATATATAACCTTTATTCTTACTTACTTTAAATCTTTGCATATGTATTTGTTAGCCTGACCTTTACTAGTGTTACCTAAATGACTTTCACTAACTGTTATGTAATAAACTAATCTTTTATATTGCTTGAAGCATACAATTGTGCTGCTGGCTAGTTTTACATTGAAAAGTTGAAAATTAAAAGGGGCTACATTACAAGGATATATAAATTCTTTGTTCATTATGTGGATGTGACAGCAACATGGAAACTCCTTTGTACTAGCAATATATTATAAACAGAAATGGAACCAGTATCTAATTCATAACAGTGATGTGCTGGGGGTGAGAAATAGGAACAAGAATCGATTGTTCAGCCCCTTAAGCAGTTTGTACCATTCTAATTGTATTTTTGGCTCATCCTCAGGATTTAACTTGGATTTGCAAGCCAAGTTCCCATCTCTAATTGCCTTTGAGATATTGTTGAATATTTTGTAGGCCATTTCAGAGGGGCAGTTAAGGGTGAACGATACTGCTTTTTGTCTGAAGTCACATGTAGGCCAGATGAGGTAACCTCAGATTTCACTCCTTAGACAGTGTCACTGTACCCGGTGACTTTTTTTTTTAGTTGGCAACAACCCGATAGTTTTTTTTAGATTAGATTAGATTAGATTACTTACAGTGTGGAAACAGGCCCTTCCACACCGCCCCGCCGAAGCGCAACCCACCCATACCCCTACATTTACCCCTTACCTAACACTACGGGCAATTTAGCATGGTTAATTCACCTGACCTGCACATCTTTGGACTGTGGGAGGAAACCGGAGCACCCGGAGGAAACCCACGCAGACACGGGGAGAACGTGCAAACTCCACACAGTCAGTCGCCTGAGGCGGGAATTGAACCCGGGTCTCTGGCGCTGTGAGGCAGCAGTGCTAACCACTGTGCCACCGTGCCGCCCACAAATTTTATGATCATTATTTTTGAAATTAGCTTTTAATTCCAGATTTTATTTGATTAACTGAATTTAAATTCCTCAAGCTGCCATGGGAACTGAATCTTTTGTCCACTCTCCTGGATTAACATAATCATTGCACTACTATTCTCATAAGTCATCTGGATCTTAATGCCTAGACTCAGCAAAATTCTGTTTTTGTCAATCTTGAACATTTCAGTTAAACCAGCATTGGCAAACGTATGGGCGACAGAGTTCCGCATTTCCACTCCCCTTGTGTTAAAAACTGCTTCCTGATTTCACTTCTAATCTACCTAGACTTATTTTAAAGTTGTTCTCCTCTGCATTCTCCAACCAGAAAAGCACTAGAAACATATTTATATGGCGCCACGGAAGGAGATATGTGAGCCAGTGGCCACAGGCTTGATTGAGGAAGTCGGTTTTAAGGAACGTTTCATTGATGGAAAGAGCTACAGAGTGAAGGAGATTTGGGGGCATGAGACTAACACTAGAGTAATCAGATGGAGGGGAACACAAGCAGTTAGAACTAGAGGAGGCAGGATGTCTCAGAGGATCACAAACCTATGGAGATTACAGAGATGGGGAAGACTGAAACAGAATTCAGAATTAAGCTGTTGCTTAACTGGGAGTAAGTGCAGATCCTCGTCATTTAGCCTCAAAGTCCTGGTATTATTCTGGTGAATATGCAAGACCAATTTGTCTTCCCTGAGAGGTAGTAGGCAAAACTGAATGTAGACGGATACTGACCCAAACTCCGTACAATTGAAGTATTAAAATCCCTACTGTGGAAAGAGGCCATTCAGCCTACACTGACCATTCAAAGAGCATCCTACCTAGACTCAGTCCCCTACCTTATCCCCATAACCCCACATTCCCCATGGCTAATCTACCTAACCCGCACATCCCTAGAAACTCTGGGGCAATTTATGACATTCCTGATGAAGGGCTTATGCCCGAAATGTCGATTCTCCTGCTCCTTGGATGCTGCCTGACCTGCTGTGCTTTCCCAGCAACACACTCTCGGCAATTTATCAGTCAATCCACCTAACCCACACTTCTTTATATTGTGGGACAAAGCCACAGAATTCCACACAGACAATCACCCAAAGCCAGAATCAAACTCAGGCCCCTTACACTGTGAGGCAGCAGTGCTAACCACTGAGCCACCATGCTGCAATTACATTCCGACTTGTGTGTTTCAAGCCCCTTGAGAGAAAGGAGACACTGGTTTCTTTTGTTTGAATAGTGTCAGGTACTTTGTTAGGCTTATATCCAATCTAACACCTGTTTGGTGTTATTTAATTTTGAGCTATCTATAAAATCCTAAAGTCTGAAATTCTTGTTAGGAATAACAAAGGGTAAACAGAAAAATCTTATTGGGTAACAAATGCAATTTGTCTTAACATTTAACCAGTCAAGGTTCAAATGAACCGATAAACATGGGCGTGTGTGCACATTCATTATGTGGCAGTACAGAGGTTAGCACTGCTGCCTCACATCACCAGGGACCCAGGTTTGATTCCACCCTTGGGCAACTGAGTTTGCACATTCTCCCTACGTCTACATGGGTTTCCCCCCACAGTCCAAAGATGTGCAGGTTAGGTGGATTAGCCAGGGGAAATACAGGGTTACTGTGATGCTGGGGGGCAGGAGGGGAATGGGTGAATGGGTGAATCTGGGTGGGATAACTCTTCAGGGGGTCAGCGTGCACTCAATGCACCAAATAGCCTGCTTCCACAGTGAGGATTCTATTATCTTTTATAAAATAGGAGCCTGCTCTGCCATTCAATGACATCATAGCTAATCTGTTTACGTTTCAATTTCCACATTCCCATCTTTCTCTGATCACATTTGATATCTCTGTCTAACAAGAACCTATCCATCTCTGTCTTAAAAAGTGACCCACATCCACTCTCTTCAGGTTATGAGATGACAGAAGTTCAACAACATGTTGATCTAACTCTTCCGTGGGACTCCGGACTTCTCGAATCTAGTATCCCCTTTAGGTTTACTTTAGTGTCTTGACTTAAATGAACTTAAATAACATACCCACATAAACTATCCTGCAGCTTCAATTTTAATTTCCCAGTCTACCTTAATTGCTGCAGCTCCTAGCCTACCTTAACTGCTGAGACCTCGCTGTTTTGCATCTGCAGCTGAGAATCTCTCTCTCTCTTCCTCCTTCTCTCTCTTTCGTTATCCTTACTGTTAAATCAGCTGCAAAGTTGCACTCCTTTACAACTTCTAATTGCTAACTCTGTCCCTCGTTGCTTCAAATCATTAAAGTCTCCTTCTTAACTTTTAAACAATTCTCTCCTGGCATAATTCCGCCTGCAACAGTTAGTCTCCTGACAACTACGTATTACCTTTACCGTCTAATGCCATCTCGTGGCTCATGAAAACTTTCAACAATGCTAACCCCGAGCTGGCTAATGACTTCAGTAAAATCTGCCTTCATTTTATGCTCCCTTTGGACGCACAGTTTTTGCAACATTTTCAACTGAACGTGTGCACCTGTGCTCACAGAGCTAACAACTCATTAATATTGTCAGTTTGTCACCAATGGAAAGCTTGTTACTACCCCTGCACAGCAATCCCCCGACGCTCTGACCACTTCCTTTGAACCTACCAGATTGTGTCTGTTCTCAGTGCTGTCTACAGTTTGTATCTGGAAAACGATGGCCAGGAACATAGTGTGTCCTAGCTCTTACCTGACCTCGGCTTCATTTTCCTGGCGTTAAAGAGACATGCAATTTAGGAATATTTATGGAGTAACATAGTACATTTACTTACATTCAGCCCAATTAACGAAACAAAAATGGAGAAGCTAGCAACGTGAATCTTATCGCTTCTCAATCATAAATGAAAGCTCCCCTCTGTACCAATGTACCTTTGGAGGAACGTATCCAAGATGCAGATCAATTTATTACCGTAAGAAGCTCAGATACTGCCCAATAAATCATTTCTGAGATGACCTACTCAAACGTTTAAGTGATTGTTTTACCATGTAGCTGTATTAGTAGAGTCATAGAGATGTACAGCATGGAAACAGACTCTTCGGTCCAACTCGTCCATGTCGAACAGATATCCAACCCAATCTAGTCCCACCTGCCAGTACCCAGCCCATATCCCTCCAAACCCTTCCTATTCATATATCCATCCAGATTCCCATTAAATGCTGCGATTGTACCAGCCTCCACTATTTCCTCTGGCAGCTCATTCCATACACGTACCACTCTCTGCATGAAATATTTGCCCCTTAGGTCCCTTTTATGTCTTTCCCCACTTACCCCAAACCTATGCCCTCTAGTTCTGGATTTCCCCACCCCAGGGAAAAGACCTTGTCTATTTACCTTATCCATGTCCCTCATGATTTTGTAAACCTCTATAAGGTCACCCCCTCAGCCTCCACCACTCCAGGGAAAACAGCCCCAGCTTATTCAACTTCTCCCAATAGCTCAAACCCTCCAACCCTGGCAACATCCTTGTAAATCTTTTCTGAACCCTTTCAAGTTGCACACCATTGATATCTACTTTTTATCAGCCTGTCCAAAAATATAATGACGAACATCGGGCACAGGTGAAACTTGGACCCGGAACTTCTGACCAGAAGTCGGGACACTACCATTGTGCCAATGGTTCCGTTTGTTTGCTGGTCAAGGGATGTTGATGTTGATGGAATCTAAACTGGATTTGCCATTTGAATACAGTGGCAGCAAGAGGCAATGAATACTGCACCACCTGACTCCTCAAACCCTGACCTATTCAAAAGTACATTTACCAAATTGTTTGAATGCATGTGAGGCTTTTGTTGCTAAGACAAGTGCAGGTGGTTCAGAGAAGGCCATACCTGTGGTTGGACAAAAACATATATGGATGACATTGAGTTGGTTGTGTTGGGTTGGGGGCTTGTTGGTGGCACTTTAGTGGGAATTGTACGGCCTTGAGCCTGTACTGTAGCCGTAATGTTACTTGCTGTTTCTCTACATTTCAGTTTAGCTTCTAATTCCTTTTTGTGTTATGCACAACCCCATTATTTATATTTTATTAAGAAACTTTCTTCTGGTCTATCACAATTCTCAAAAACCGTTTGTTCCCCGTTTCACAGGTTGTCATCCGTTCATCTCACAAAGTTTCCAAATGCAGTGCCATTCTTATGGAGATATTCACTTTAAAGCCTATTCCATTTATTTTGTTTTGTTGTGCCCAGGGTTTGCTTTCGATCTCATCATTAACTACCTCTGGTTAAAAGAAACTGGTTCTTTCTGCAATGAATAATTCATTGTTGAGCTTGGTAACTTGGTGCAATGACTTATTCTCATTGCTTACGGTCTCACCACTGTGAGACTCATCATTGTGCCACAGTTACATAGCCTGTTCGACAGCCACAGTCTGGGTACTTAATTAACGTTTTGGTCCAATTCCATGTGAATGAATAACTGATTAAATGAATATTTGTACAAAAGCAAATCCTTACTCAACCAGTCAAAAAAGGTCCAGATCTTTGTCTCTTTTGTTTAATTCTCGGCCCCATCTCTGATCAAAAGGACTCAGGCATAGTGCTCAAAAGATTAAAGTCCTGAATTGGCAATTCCTGAACTTTCCCTGCCAAGTTTCAGCACTAACCTCCTACAGCAACATTTCCAGTGAGCTCTTATGCTGAGTGAGATCACAATTGCAATGGGCTACATCAGGGTCAAGTTTGGCTTGCGCCAGAGAGTGGGTCGACAGCAATATTTTCATACTCGGTCCCACACAAATATGATCTGATTATATGTTAAGTACAGTGTATCTCTAGAGAGCATTCTGAGTGGACAGTTCAATTTTTGTGTAGGAGGTCTGGTCACTCTGTGAGGTAAGGTTATCTGTTACACTATACATCTGGGAATCAACTGGATAATCTCATTTACAGGATGGTTGAGGGGTAAGTGTCGACGAGAACACTGGAGAGATCAGATCTTTTCAAATTCAGCCTCATTCTTAAATCTGAGAAGTATGAACTTTCCTTCTGAGAATTAAGGAGTCTTTTTTTCTCTGGAAAGGATATTTACTGTTAAAAAAAACAATCTTAAATTAGGACACCAAGTGCTGGGCGTGCATCCGTGCAATGTTTGAAGTAGGACAGGGGTGTGTTACTTCCTTTTCCAGAATATTCTGAATTCACTTCAGAGAGCAGTTCTGCCAGATCACAAAGCAGCTTTAAGATAGGCATGGGGCAGCTAAAGTCACAAGAGCTAAATAATGTCCAGGCTATCTGTCATCTTCAACATGATCCTTATGAAACAATGCTACATTCTATGCACATACTAAATTTAGCTTGACACCAGTGCATCAAAACAAGACAAAAGTGTGGTTATGCAGCAATTAAGTTATTTGATTGCGAATAATCCAGGGCATGAGTTCCAATTTTATCACAAATAGCTGTAAATAAAAGACAGGTATTATCTGGCCTAGCCTACATGTGATTTCACTGACACAACAAAGTGGTAGACTCTTTCCTGCCTTCTCAAGTCATCTTCCAAGCCAATTAGTCTACTACTTTGCAACGGTTTGAGCAGAAGGCTCACCAGGCAGATGGACTACAAATGCTACCCTTATCATATATACCCACACCCTAAAAGTGGACTCTCTAAAGCCTGTACTTTCAACCAATACCTGGCAAAATGCTAACGGACAGGTTTGGTATCTGTGGATATATGGCTATGGAGTAACAGCATCAACAACTTTCATTTGTACAGCACTTTTAATGCATTCAAATATCCTAGGTGCTTTACAAGATGTAATCTGATAATGTTTGACAGAGAGCTGTATAAGGAGGTCTACGTGGGTTGATGGAGGCTCATCATCTCAGTCCCAGGACATCATTGCCAGAGTTCTTCAAGGCAGTGTCCTAGGGTAAAGTTAACTTCAACTGCCTCATCAAAGACCTTTCTGCCACTACATGGGTCAAAAGTGGGGATGCTCACAGATGATCATTGTGTGTTCAGTCTAATTTGCAAGCAATTTGAGACAACAATCTGACTCCACACAGCATTTGCCTCATCAGGGGTATAGTAGAATATGTCTTTGGATGAGGGGAACTCCAACAACTCTCAAGAAACTCATCAGAATCCAGGACAAAGCAGATCACTTGGTTCATCATTATGAACAACTTGAATTTAAATAATGCCTTCAGCCAAAAGTAACCAAAAGTGGAAATGTTGGTTTTATCAGCTAAAATCAGTCACCAAGACTTATAAGGAAATACTAAACAATATTAAAACTTGGTCAGAGAGAAGGGATTCTCGGAGGCTCTCTGCTAGGTGAGGAGAAAGGTGATCAGATTTCTGGAAGGCTCAATCAACAGTGCTGGAGCGATGAAAATTGGTAATACATAAGAGGTAGGAATTGGTAGAGTTCAGAGGTCGCAGAGGGTTATAAAATTGGCAGTGGGAAGGCATTGAAAATAATTGAACACAAGGATGAGAATTTTAAAATCTAGGTGTTTTAGCTCCACTTGATGATAGGTGGTTGGAAGTCTGAAAGTTGCTGTTCTTAGCTCAGTAAATATCCAAATCTTCTCCTTTAGTTCTCCACCTAAAGGCAAGCGCAACTCCCAGAACAATGATGTCAAGAAAATAGGTCCCATTACATTCTAACTGGAATGAGGAGTCAAACCACAAGCTGTTGTTGGCACCAATTAGATCTATATTGGCTGTCCAGGCAGCTGGCCTCTTGGGAGTCTGAATTACTGTGGCAACATACACTCTTGCAGGTTGTAGACCTGGATAGTGATAGTAGGGCCTCCAATTTTCTTTCCATCACAATCTCTGCTCCCGTTAATTTGTGATGGGAAGAATTCCAGGTTGTTCAACATGGATACACTTTCCTTGGCTAGCAAGCCCTGGAGTGGGACATGAAGCCAGAGTTTGAGACTGAGAGGCAGGAGGCTACACACTGCACCACGAGATCGCTAATCCAAACGGGATCAATTTTCACGTATTTCTCTTACTCCCGCCACAATTCTGGATGACATTATTCTGTAACAGATCAAATACAATTCCATAAAAGGAGCCTTTAATTGGCTTATCTCTTAATGATAAGTTCAGACTTACAAATAGTTGCTTGCAGGACAGACATAAACATTGCTAAAAAGAGATGCTATTTATCTTGCCCTCATCTAGACTAGCAGAAAAGCTCAGATCTTGCATCTCTTTTTAGCAATATTTGAGTTTTCTTAGCTGAATAGGCTATTTCCATCGAGCTCAGTCTCTCTGAAGTCATTGAGGTGAAAAGCCTGGATGTATTCAATGGGAAGCAATATAGAACATCAGGAAGTAAGGAAGAGAAGGATGTACTGACAGGAGGGAGGTGAAAAGGGGAGGGGAAATGCTTGTGTGGAAAATAAATACTAGCAGGGTCCTGCTTGACTAAATGGCTAACTCCTGTGCTGTAATTCCTGTGTAATTCACTCGTTATCTTATCAATAGTTCCTCCCTTGTTATATATAATTACTGCTCTATGAAATGAAACCTTTAATTATAAGTCTGTATTTGGTTTGTATCATTCTAACCAATTAAAAATGATGATACATGCCTAGATGTTTCCCTCTGCAGAAGGAACTATTTTCTCCCACTGTTAGCAAATGATTCAGTGTGCAACGCCTCATCTTTAATTGGATCTCAAATTACTTCATGCTGAAATTGACCATTCCTGCAGTCAGTCATGGTGTAACAATCCACAAGGTACTTTCAGTTAATTTAAACTTCCTTGCTTTAAAGGCAAATCCTAAATGTTAATATTTACCACAACGTGGGCCTAATGGTCTGTGGGGGCGGGTGGGTGGAGGACAGAGGCTTATCCATGTTGTGAGGGGTATGGTGCGTAGGAGATTTAGGCATTTCCCAAACTGGCATAGTAGATGAGAAGTTTTCTCATGGAGGTGTGTGGGGAGTATAGGTATAGGAGCAGAAGCAGGCTATTCTGCCTATCAAGGCTGCTCTGCCATTCAGTGATATCAGGGCTGATCTGATCATTCTCAACTCCACTTGCCTGCCTTTTCCCCATAACCTTTGACTCCTTCACTGATTAAAAATCTGTCTGTCTTAGCGCTGAGTATAATTAACTGTCCTGCCATACGGCCCTCTGCAGAAACGAATTCCATAGATTCACTCCCCTCTGAGAGAAGAAGTTCTTTCTCACCTGACTCTTAAGTATGCGACCCCTTAGTCTGAGATGATGTTCTCCGCTCCTAATTTGTCCCATGAGTGAAAATAGCATTTGTGCAGCTACCCATTTCTGTTAAGTCCCCTAAGACTCTGGTATTGTTCAATATGATTGCCTCTCATTCTTCTATGTTCTGGGTACAGACTCAATCATGCATGTTGGTGTTGCTCGCTGGTCCAGCAGTTATTGGCCAATGGCTTGCTGGGTGATTTCAGAGGTCACTTAAGAATAAACTACATTGCTGATGAATCTGGTCTGGAGTCACATGTACTGAAACAGCTGGGTGAGGAAATTCTGGAGCGCAGGTCTTCAGTACTATTACAGGAATGTTGTCCAGGCCCATAATCTTTGCAATGTCCAGTGCCTCCAACCAATTCTTGATATCACATGGGACAAATCAAATTGGCTGAAGACTGGTATTTGTGATGCTGGAGATCTCCGGAGGAGGCCGAGATGGATCATCCGCTCAGCACTTCTGGCTAAAGATTGCTGTAAAAATTTCAGCCTTATCTTTTGCACCAATGTGTTGGGCTCGTTCATCATTGAGGATGGGGATATTTGTGGCACCTCCTCCTTCAGTGAATTGTTTAATTGTCCACCACTATTTATGACTGCATGTGGTAGGACTACAGAGTTTTGATCTGATCCATTGTTTGTGAGATCATTTAGCTCTGTCTATCACTTGCTGCTTATGCTGCTGGGCATGCAAGAGGTCCCGTTTGGCAACTTCACCAGGATACAGCTCATTTACAGGTATGCTTGATACTGCTTCTTGCATGCCCTCCTCACTTTTATTGAACTAATGTTGATCCCTCTGGCTTGATGGTAATGGTTGAGTGCCTATGAGGTTGTAGGTAAAAACAATGACTGCAGATGCTGGAAACTAGACTCTGGATTAGTGGTGCTGGAAGAGCACAGCAGTTCAGGCAGCATCCGAGGATCAGTAAAATCAACGTTTCAGGCAAAAGCCCTTCATGAGGTTGTAGATTGTATTGGAAAACAATTCTGCTGCTGTTGATGTCCCACAGCCCATTATGGATGCCCAGACTTGAATTATTAGATTTGTTCAAAGTCTGTCCCATCTTGCACAGTGATAGAGCCGCACAACACCGATAGAGGGTATTCTCAATGTGGAGATAGGACTTTGTCCCCACAAGGACTGTGAGATGGTCACTCTCATTGATACTCTCACAGACAGATGCAACTGCCGCCAAGAGATTAATAAGGAAGAGGTCAAGTATGTTTTTCCATCTTGTTGGTTTCCTCAGCATTTGCCGTAGACTCAGTCTAGCAGCTATGCCCTTGAGCTCGATCAGTAATGCTGATTAATGGCCCACTGAGAGTCATTCAATGGGGCTGCCAACTTTGTGGATGCAGGCATCTGGGAGGCAACCAATTGGTGAGGGGATGTTAGGAGGTGTGCTTGGGCGGGGAAGGCTTCCCCTTACAAAATATCATTAGGCCAGCTTCTTATTCCAGATTTTATTAAACTCAAGTTTTACCATTTGCCATTATGTGAGTCTTGACATAAAGAGTCAGCACATCCTTTAACTGGCGTGTCATCAGTTCTAGATCTCATATAAGAGCTGTACTCTTCATGGAAGTGCAGGTCACCTGATAGAGACCTCAATGAAGAGACCTCATTGATTTCTCAACATCTCCTTCTACCCTACTTGAGGAGGTATAACAAACTGTACTCTCCTGATTGTCGTCACATTGTTAGGTCTGAAATCTGTTACTCGGACTGTGAAAAGTTGTGCTGGCGTTTTGAACGTATCTAGCTTAATTGAGGGGTGGCTGCTAATTAATAAGAATCGATCCGTATTGTCTCATGGCCCTGGCTTGATCTTGGTCATCGGGAAACAGTGATGTACAGCAGGAGCATGCTGGTAAGGGACTTCTGATTTCCAGATGCTTAGCTAATGTTTCCGTGCTGTATGACTCTTTAAAGGCTCTGTTTTATAGGCCATCACCTGCAATAAATTACTGCATTACATTTAGCTTCCTAATCACTTGCTATACCTGCAGATTAACGTTTTGTGATTCATGGACTAGAATTTTCGGATCCCTAGATATCACAGAGTTCTGCAATGTCCCTTCATTTGAATGGTATGGGCTTTTTTTCTCAGTCTTCCTTGCAAAATGGACAAATTCACATTTTCCTGCAATAGATCAAATTTTTGTCCAGTCTCCTAACCTATCTATATCCTTTGGCAGACTCCTGGATAAGGACCGGATAGTTGGTTTTTTAGTGAAGTTATTTGAAGTATAAACACTAACGAGGATGGCAAGGTGAATTTCCCTGCTTTTCCTTCACAGGGTCACAGCATCCCTTACATCCAAAATCCAGTTTAACAGCATGGATTCTCTGTTCAAGTTTCTGAAGTGGAATTTGAACCTATGATGTCTGGTTCAGAGGCACTACAAAGAGTGCCAGCTGAGGTTGAGGAAAGGTAGAGCACAGACATGTGAGCACCAGGGCCCACAAGTTACCAGTACTGGGTCGATGGGTCCAGATTCATTGTCATTTCATATTCAGCATTGCACGTTTCACAATAATTTGGTGCGTTATATTCAGAATCTTCAGTAAAAATGTTTTTGACGCACCTCTCAAGTGGATGCAAAAGGTTCCACAGTGCAATTTTGAAGTAGATGTTTGACTCCAGAAGTGAAATTGTTAAGACAGATCATCTTGTCAAAACCATAGTGGGAGCTTAGATTTACACAGATTGGTTGAAGTACTTTCTATTTTAGTCAATGATGTGAATCATTAAGGGGTGATCCAACACCATGAAAGACACTATATAAATGCATGTTCATTTTTTTTTCTTGTGTCTTTCTTTCCCACCTTCTGTGAATTTACCCGATCTCAAATGTAGGAAGATGGCATCTTATAATTTTACTTCTTCTGAAAGCAAATGACAGTAAAGGTTGACAAAGTGGCTCTGTGGTTAGCACTGCTGACTAACAGCACTAGGTACCCTTGGGTGACTGTCTGTGTGGAGTTTGTATGTTTTCCCTGTGTCTGCATGGGTTTCCTTTGGGTGCTCTGGATTCCTCCCACAGTCCAAACATGTCCAGGCTAGGTGGGTTAGCCATGGAAAATGCACAATTACAGGGAATGATGTCAAGGGAATGGACTTGATGGGCTGAATGGCCTGCTTCTGCACTGTAAGGATTCTGTGATTAAATTCCTGCACATGAAACTCATTGTGTAAAAGGCAGCTTCCCACGGCACTATGCTCTCTCTGCTGGTTGCATTTAGGACATTACTTGCAGAGATCATTTCATTTCCTACTCGAGTTTTCTTCATTTGGAGGGCAAGTCTTTTAACTTCATTTTAAAACATGCCATCAAAACACTGGTATTCATTTCTAGATGAACACAATGGAAAACCTGAGGAGATACATTGAACTTTGGCTAGTCCACACGTGTAGTGTAGGGTACAGTTCTGGTCTTGCTATTGCAGAAAGAAGGCACTGGAGAGGTTGAAAAGAAGATCTATAGACGAGACCTGAACCCAAATGTTATACCTATCAGAGCAGACTGGGTGCCTTTTTCTCCTGGGAACAGAAGGTTGAAGAAAAGATTTTTTTTATCATATCATGAAGTAGTTTGGTCAGGTCACCTTGAGGAAAGCTGTATGTTTGAAATAATCGCAAATAAATCCAATAA
Source organism: Chiloscyllium plagiosum (assembly GCF_004010195.1). NCBI lineage: Eukaryota > Metazoa > Chordata > Chondrichthyes > Orectolobiformes > Hemiscylliidae > Chiloscyllium > Chiloscyllium plagiosum. The sequence goes on from NC_057719.1 coordinate 82,125,689, forward strand.
GGAAGACTGAAGAAATACCTTTATCCATAAGACATAGGAGTAGATGCAGGCCGTTCAACCCATCAAGTCTGTTCAATGAGTGGTTAAAATAAGAATAAGGTAGGAATTTACTACCTCATGAGGTGAATAGCGTAAAGTGAATTTCATGGAAAATTATCCATACTAAATACTTTGGAGGAGAAGAGATTTGAAGTCCTTGTGCATAAACCATTAGAAATCATAGGTACAAAATATAACTAAGAAAAGCTGCTGTCCGTTTCCCAGTGGGGCTGGAATGTCACTGGGATGTGACATTGTCTTTTCGCAATGGGATGGGAGCCTTTTCTGTTCCTGGTTTCAGGCTAGTTAAAATATTGGAAGGGATAGGTAGTAGGTGGTGCGATGTCATCTGGTACTCCTTGAGCCCACTTCCCTTTGCACCGTTCCAAGGTGAGTTAAAATTGTTGCTGATAATTTCCCAAAGGGTTTTCAGAGCTAATGTTCTGGAACCTGATCAGCTTTGGTCATCAACATCTTATTCCAGCTTCTAGGTAAAAAACTCCTCCAGAATCAGAACATGATGCATCTCATAACTGTATGGGAAAGAACAGGAGCCCAGCATTGACCCTCTTCCTGCTAGGTATGCCCCTCCATCAGCCTCACCCTTATTTATAGTCAAGGATATCTCAGTTTCTGGTGGAAGCTGAAAAAAATTGCACAGATGGTCATCAGAATCTCTTTCTAGATTTATTCTTGGCATTGGTGAGAAGCGAGTGGTAAGCCACCTTGTTGAACTGCTGCAGCCGTTTAGTAGTGGTTTCCAGAATAGTGCTGTTAGCCCGTTCCAGAATTTGGGCCCAGTAGCAGTGAAGGACTTTTCTAAAGATGTGTGACTTGAATGACAATTTGGAGTAGGTGATGTTCCCATCCTTTCAAGTGTGAGAATGTGCCATTTATTAGCCTCCATTGGATTGCACACACTGCTGTCATGATACATTACAGGGAGGTATCTAATAGGGATCCCCAAGGACCAGAAGCAGGACTGCTCCTTTCTTTGATTGATTACATGATTCAGTCTTGATTGTTCAAGGCATAGCAACACCATTATGTACCTGGAAGCATTGTGAACTGTGAAGAGGATAGTGACAGACTTAACTGGACATAGACAGCCTGATATATTGGACAAACATGGCAGATGAAATTTAATACAGAGATGTGTGTTGTGATAGGAGGATATAATTCTAATGTATATGCAGATAGAGAGACCCGCGTGTGTATAAATCATTGAAGTTGACAGAGTAGGCTGAGAAAGTGGAGAAGAAGGCATTGGAGATCCTGTGTTTTGTAAATAGAGCATAGGGTCCAAACATAAAGAGTTAATATTAACCTCTTTTAAACACTTTTTTGGCCTGAAATAGAGTTTTATGTCCAATTCTGGGCAAACGGTTTAAGAAGAATGACAGAGACGTAAGAGATGGAGGTGATGGCCTGATGGTATATTACCACTAGATTATTAATTCAGAGACCAAGGTGATGTTCTGGGGACTGGGTTTGAATCTCCACCATGGCAGATAGCAATTTGAATGCAATGTCTAAAAGAAAATGGAATTAAGAATCTAAATTTGTCATTAGACTGAAGAGGAAAATGCACATTAGTTTCTTTCTGTGGAGAAAGAAACTAATGTGACTCCAGACCTACAACAATGTGATTGGCTTTTTACTGCCCTCTGGACAATTATGGATGGGCAATAAATGCTGGCTTAACAGCGATGTTTACATCTGTGAATGAAGTTGAAGGCAGGTATAGAAAATATTTGCAAGCATGGTTCCAATTGAGGAATTTTAGTTACACTGATAAATTGAGAGAAGTTTCAATAGATGTGTTCAAAATCATGAGGGATCAGGATAGAGTGGATAAAGAGAGAAATTGCTTCCATTGACAGGACAAGAACCAGGGGATACCAATTAGTGGCAAAAATGATTGGCAAAAGAACCAGACGCAGCAAGAGGAAAATAATTTTTTATGGAGTGAGTGGGTAGGATCTGGAATGCACTGCCTGAGAGTGTGGTGGAGGCAGATTCAGCTGAGGCTTCTGAAGGCAATTGGATAAAGGCCTGAAAAGAAATACATTTATAAGGCCTCGGACAAATGGCAGGTGAGTGGGACTAGTTCAATTGCTCTTGCAGACAGCCAGCATAGACACAACAGGCCAAATGGCCTCCTTCTGTGCTCTAACTATTCCATGACTCTCCAAACCTATTACAGACACTGAGATGTTGATCAAACAGACATCTTTCTTCTGAACGGTATCAATCTCTTGATATCAATATGAGCGGGATTCTGACAAGTGCATTGTGTATGGCAGAGAGGCTTAGGGGAGATGGTAAGTGAGACATTGATCACAGAATTCCTGAGCCGTATTTATGTGGGCTGGTCTATTTGAGTATCTGATCAATAGTGATTCAAGAATGTTGGTGATGGACCTTTGATGAAGGAATATAGTTGAATGTTATGGGTAGATTGTTATATTTTTCTTGTTGAAGATTGTGATTGATTGACAGTTGTGTAGACTGAATGCTACTGAACCAGTCATTAGCCTGAAACAAAAACAGAAAGTACTGGAGAAATTCAGCAAGTCTGGCAGCAACCGTGGAGAGAAAGCAGAGTTAATATTTCAAATTCACTGACCCTTATTTAGTCTAAGTCTGATTTAAACCAAATGACCCAGCATATATTATCAATTTTGGACTAAAAGTTGAAAGTGGTTCAAAATGGTGAAGGATTTTGATGAAGCAAATCAAGAAAAAGCTGTTTCCACCAACCATTGGGAGAATCAATGAGCACTGTTTAAGATAATTGGGAAAGGAACCAAAGAGGAAATATAAATTATTTTTCCATAATGAGCTACTGTGACCTGTTATGCCCTGCCTGAAATGATGGTGGAAACAAATTTGAGAGGATACTTCAAAATGGAAATGAATTTATATTGGAAGGGGTAGGTTGTGCAGGTCTACGGGGAAAGTGAGGGAGGAGTCGGCCATATTAGATAGCTGGCTAGGCACAATGGGCTCTGAGTGCTGGATGGTTCTAGGGAAACCACTGCAATGGACATAGTGAAAGGACAAAGGGTGCATTACCATCAAATTGCAGAAAGTAACTCCTGCCTTTTTCTGCAGTTTAGTAACTCCTGAGGGGTGGTTAGCTCAATTGGCTGGATGGCTGGTTCGTGATACAGGCTGACACCAATAGTATGGGCTCAATTCCTGCACCTGCTGAGGTCAAGATGAGGGTCTCATCTTCTTGCCTTTGCCTGAGGTACAGTGACCCTCAAGTTAAACCACCACCAGTCATCTCTCTCGAGGGAGAGAATGGGATAGTTGGGGGATTAACCATTCAATCAAGTAATGTAAGAACGAAAATGAAAACATGGCCGGCCAAATGCTTGAGTGTAAGGATGAATACTGCGTTCTCTCTGTTGTGCCTATATCTGTGAATGACCAAAAAAGGGTTGGTTACTGTCGGTGGATTACTGTATTACCACACAGTTTGGGCCTCCTTGAGGTTAACCATTGATTTTTTTATGACTGCATTGCAGTGTAGCCAGATTCAACCTGGAAAATATGCCCAATTGATTCTTTGCATAAGCCCAACCCAAAATTAGTAGCAGTAATTTGCATTTTATAACCCCAACATTATAATTCTGTGTATGTTAAGCACTAATAAGCAAATCCTCAGCAAAGTTACACCGTTCAGTAAAATTCTATGTTCTAAAATACAGGGGGCGGGGGGGGGGGGAGACGCAGTAAGTGAGCTGTATTATTGGTGTGGGCAACAGTGATTCTTTTATGGTTAATCTGTAGATATTTGATTTAAATTTAAAATCTAAAATTACATTTTATAATTGCTTCAGGTTTTTCTTTTCTTACAAAGTTGTACAGCATGTGTTCAGAAACCAACTTTCACCAGTATAATTTGATGTGAACACAGGGTCAATGCCTCAGTTTTGGGTAAACCTCCAGTGTGTTCATCAGCATGTGAAAAACAACCATCCTTTTCGCACCGCCAACCCAGTTTCAACTATTCACACTTCCCCTTGAGCACCCAATCAGTGCTTACTTGAGTCCCAACTTACTGTCAACAATCCTTTTGTCTGATTCCGTTCTCTCTCTCTCTCTCTCCCTCTCACTCCATCAGTCTCAGGGCACCATTTCCAACTATTCAACTCAATCCTTCTCTGCTTCCCACTGCAACCCCTAAACCCAACTATCAACAGAATAAATACCACCATTTCCCAGCTGCTTTAAATTCTGAGGAATGGCCGCTGAGAGTTGAAACGTTGACTCTATTTCTCTCTCCACAGATGTTGCCTGACCTGCTGAGTTTCTCCAGCATTTTCTGTTTTTGTTTCAGATCACCTACATCTGTAGTCCTTTGTTTCATTTTATTTTTTTTTTGTCTTCTTCGTGTTTCAGATGCTTTTTATAATTACTTATCAAAGTGTTGAGGAAGGTGTCTTTAAAAATATCTGGTAGATTTGTACCCTCCTCATTCACAGGTGAGTTTCCCACCATTTATCCACCTGCTCCCACCCTTGCTGGGATTTTGCAGGCAGCTGATATGGCCTAGGATGGCCAACCCTCACTTGCCCTAGTTGAAATCCCATTGGCCACTTGTTGCACTGTTCGCTACTCTGTGGCCAATAGGAGAAGGTCAGAGATGCCGGGCTAGCCGCCTACTTTGTAGCCTCCTTTTTGTAATAAAGTCATACAGCATGGAAACAGATCCTTTGGTCCAACTCATCCATACCAAGTCTCCCAAAATAATCTAGTCCCATTTGCCAGCATTTAGCCCATATCCCTTCCTATTCTCATACCCATCCAGTTGCCTTTTAAATGTTGTAAATGCACCAGCTTCCACCACTTCCTCTGGAGCTCATTCCATACACGCACCCCTCTCCTTGTGGAAAATGTTGCCCCTTAGGTCCCTTTTAAATCTTCCTCCTCTCACCTTAAACCTATACCCTCTAGTTTTGCTCTCCCCCAGCCTGGGAAAAAAGATTGTGGGATCGAAACACTCTCATCACTTCCCCTTTATGCCCTCTTACATAACTCACCACTTGCCTCCCCAGGCCCCAACCCTCCCAACGCACCCAGTCCTGGCCCCACACAGGGCACAACTTCATCCAGTACTTTTCTGTGTCCAGCTCCTGACTCCTCCTTATCTGTTTGCCCTGGTGACCACTCCCAATGGCATTGGTAGGAACAGGGACCAACTGGCCAATATAATGGCTTGCAGCTACGAGAGGCAGACCTTACCCCAGGTAGGGTGAGGAAGGGTGTGATGCTAGGGGTGGAAACCCATCTCCAGCTAAATCATGGGTCCTCAGATGGCCATCCATATAGTGCAGTGGTGACATTCCTGACAAATATTTAGGTATGGTAGCAGAAATTCCTGTGACCACTCAAATGTTGCCTGTAGTTTATTTTTTAATGCCCCTGAGAATATGCTCCTGACTTGGCTCCCTTCAGTTACACTTGAATTCTGGGAGACTCTGGGGTACTTGTGGAGATCCGCAATCAGATTCCAGTCTGACAAAGGCCATATGAAGGGGTTTAGGAAATAAGGGGACTCTTCATGATTAGAGATACCAGCCAACAACAGATGAGCCAAGAGAGGGAACGCTAGAGATTTTGTGACTTTCATTTCTTTCTCTTTAATTTTAAAGCAAGAAGTAAATGGAAAGCACAATTCCCTCGAAAACGTCCCCATCAAACAGTACAAAACGTGCTCTGTAAAATGTGATAGCAATTTTAAAAATCAGTTATCAATTTGAATTATTGTAACTAGGAGAAAGTGACAACTGCAGACACTGGAGATCAGAGTGAAGAGTATGGTACTCGAAAAGCACAGCCGGTCAGGCAGCGTCCGAGGAGCAGGAGAATCGTTGTTTCAGGCATAAGCCCTTCATCAGAAAGCCCTCCTGATGAAGGGCTTATGCCTGAAACGTCAATTCTGCTGCTCCTCGGATGCTGCCTGACCGGCTGTGCTTTTCCAGCACCACACTCTTTGACTCTGAATTATTGTAACTTCAGGCCAGTGGAGTTAAATGTTACCTCTGTCTACTGGTTGTAAAACGCCATTTGAAATCAGTTCAACAACAACTTGCATTTGCACGACACTTTTTACTTGTAAGCAAACTCAAAACAGCAGTCAGTCGGTGAAAGAAAATTGATACTGAGCTCAAGAAAGAGATAATGGGATGGGTGGACAAAAATCTTCATTAAAAATGTAAATATTAAGGAGTGTTTAAATTGAGGAGATGGATGGGAAAGGATGGAGAGGTATACGGAGGGAATTCCACACCTAGACTGCTTACAGCATGTTCATCAAAGGTGAGGCAAAGGAATTGGGAAAGGAAAGGCAAGCTGGGATTAGACAAATACAGAGGGTTACAGGGACAGAGCGGGGGGGTTACAGAGATAGGGAGAGGTGAGACCATGGAGTATTTAAACACAAGGCAGAACATTTAAAATTGAAAAGTTGTTGAATGGGAACTGTGCAAGTCAGCAAGCACAAGGACTCAATGGGAGTCAAAGTATAAAGTTTTGGGTGAACTATAGTTTGTAGAGAATGAAAGGGCTGGCCAAGAGACCATTAGCATAGTTAGGACTCTGTAGGTAACAAAAGCATGGGTGAGACTTTCATCTCAGTTGTATAAATTAAGGTCAGGTAGAGGGTAAGTGGTCTCCTCCAAGATATACCAAATGCCTCACTAATGGCTGCTGTTTGGCTAATTTATTTGTAAAGTGACAGGCAGACACGGATATACGAAAGAGGAAAGTGAATTGGACCTGTGGAAACAGGCCTCATTGGCATCACTCCAGCTTTGCAATAAGCCATAGAAACTGCTAGACATAGCCTCACCACAGACTGACACCACTCCAGCTTGTTCATCAGAGAAAGAAAGGAACTGAAGAAAAATAAATGAGACCTTCAGAGGCAGACTTTATGGCACTGTTCCAGAATCCTTCTTAGAGAGAGAGAGAAAGAGAAAATGAGGCCTGCAATGACAGGCCTCACTATGGGGTTAGCTGGCCTTCCCTTGATAGATTTCAGCATGTTTTGCATAAGAATAAATGGGAACGATGGTTTAAATGAATGCTTCAATGCAAATGGACTAAAACCATTGGAGAAGGCCTTTTAAATGCACTGTAAGCCATTGATCTGTAATGACATTTAGGTTATCATGTGGGTCCTAATCAGCCAGCAAAATAGTTTGATGACTTCTCTTTATGCACAATATAAACTGCAGGCCATTTCTGACGTATCCCTTTTTTTGTCCCAACATTTAGATATTTCAAAGTGGATTATATGCAACTTCGGCAGTCTTTCAGTTTCTCCTTCTTTCAACATCTCCCTCAGCCACAGTAGTTTTGATTATTTGACAATTCAGAATTCAAAATGGCAGACTGCGTCATATTGGCAGCATCATTGTGGCAGGAGAGAAAGTGAGGACTTCTTCACTTGGCTGGTGAATTACAGAAAGTAACAGCAAAAGGGACATGCAGATGATTCAGTTCAACAATTTTACTTTCTCTAATTGAAATGTGAAGCCTCAGCCTGCACACTGAACCTTTTTAAATTCTCTTGTTGTAGCAATTGTTAATTTTCCTTGAAAGGAATTGGTAATGGACTCTGCATCAATACAGTATGTGACTTTTTGTGTACCGGAATTTTTCCTAATTTCCAATCAAATTCTTCCTATTTGTGATTAGCTTAGTTTCAAGCTCGTAAACTAATGGAATCAACCTCTCACATGACCCTGCTAGGATCCTTGACTACTTTGAAGTCCTCTACAGATCGTATATTCTGTCTGGCTCTGTATTTACACAAAGTTCAATTCCTAGCAGGCAATAAGATTTTGCTTTTTATCTATTTAGGTACATAGGCTGTTAATCGTACTTGAAAGTAAGAGAATTATTTGGAATTTTACATTAAATGGAATATGCGGCACAGTGACTGTGCATTTGACTCAACAAGATCCATACAAGGAATTACACTCTAGCCCAGAGCCCTCCCAGCCTTCCTCATGTAATACATATACACGGCTAAATCTTGCATTCTTTTGACTAACTGTGAGTTGCATCAAGTTTTCAGTAGCAGTTTTCCAATGAAGACAAATGAGTTTTTTTGCTGAATCTTACCAAACGCCCCACACCTATGGAAACTCTCTTATCCAATTCTAGTCCCATCTTACTACACGTCATTGCTGGAACAACTTGGCACTGCTGAGATATTCTGGAATTTTCCCCAATGCCCATGAATGTGCACCCAAATGAGCCCTGAAAGCCTGGAGTTGCCCTGCTTGCTTGCCGACATTTACCTCCAGCAGGGGAATTTGGTGCCCTGGTATGTGGACAGGGAATGGAGCTCCTGTTGGAGAGGTGTGGGTAGGGGTGGGGGGGGAGGTGGTGGAGGGTGGGGTTTTGGTGATGCATAGATGAAACTTTCTCCACCCTGGTACCAGAAGCGGAGACCATGACACCAGGCCATGCCAGCCTTATCCAAGGTTGCCACCAAGGTTAGAGCTACCATTCTCATTTATTGTTTGCAACATCGCCCCTCACTTATGTCGCCCACTGCAAACTCAACAGCATTTAACCTTTGTGCTGCCTATTCAGTCACTTGGGATACCCCCCCCCCCCCCCCACCCCTTCACCAGCACTCAACTGTGCCACCTAATTTCACAGATATTAATAAATGCCTGTCTAATCCCAGGAAGAAAACAGCCCTCAAGAGGGCAGAATGAGGTGATGTCCTGCCCAACATTCAGTTCCTGACCCTTTACATGGAGAGGATCCTGATTGTGACCAGCTCAGACTGTCTGATTAACCTAGGTAAAAACAATGACTGCAGATGCTGGAAACCAGAGTTTAGATTAGAGTGGTGCTGGAAAAGCACAGCAGTTCAGGCAACATCCGAGGAGCAGGAAAATCGACGTTTAGAGCAAAAGCCCTTCGTCAGGAATTTTGTCTGACTGACCTTGTCCAAGCACCAGGACTGGTATCAGAGGCTGTCCTTGGCTTTAGTGCGCTGGGACTCCCTGAACCAAGCCTGTCTTGACTCATGAATGCTGACATCTATGACAAAAGTCTTGGCTTTGCGCTGAAGGACAAGGCAAGACTGATGTAATATGAGTCGAAAAGTGTGGCGCTGGAAAAATGACAGCCGGTCAGGCGGCCTCCGAGGAGCAGGAGAATCAACGTTTCAGGCATAAGCAGCCAGCTATCTCCGTCTGAGGGTCAATGCACAAAAAAGACAAGGCAAGGCGATCTCAGAGTGAGTGAGGAGCCTGGAATCCAGCCTGGACTAATCTATGAGCTGGGTGTGTGTGTCCCTGAGCACACAGTGTCCTTGCTGCAGCATCACCATGAGAGTTACAATGAGGTGCAGCACTGAAGTGTCCTAGAAGCGGGTTGGAAATGTGCCGCGAGGATTCTGAGGATATTGGTTAAGGGTAGTGCCTGAGAGTGACCCTAAGTTTAACTCAGAAAGTTGACACTTACGACAGTGCAGCCCCTCACTGTACTGGAGCCTTAAGTTCTGGGACGTGATCTGATCTTCTGACTCCGATGTGAGAGTCTAAGCCTCAACTAAAATCCCGACACAACCAAAATTTGAGTCAGCAGTCATAGTAACTCACTAAATCAAGCCAGTTATTGATGTTTTAAATAATTCATGTTCTCTTCCTCCAGCTTTTCCTGCTTTCAGACACTTCTATCCAAGATTTGCTTTTCCTTCTGCCTCTGACTCGCGCTCTCTCTCTCCGCGCCAACAACAAATTACATTTGTACAGCACCTTTAATGTGGTCAAGTGGCTGCAATCTGACGCCAAGTTACTTAACGATGATGGAGGAATGGGTGGCAAAAGGAACTCGCGCAAAAAAAGATATGCTTTAAGGATGGTCTTAAGGAGGAGAGAGATGGGAAGCAGAGAGGCTTAGGGAAGGAGGTCGAGGCAACAAGATAGGCTGCTATTGGCAGAGAGAGGAGAGGGCAAAATCCGCAAGAACTCAGTGACCGAACATGTACAGTCACAGGAGTCTACAGAGAAAGGGAGGGTAAACACCAGAATGAGAATTTTAAGACGGATGTGATCCGAAGTATTAGTCTGGGCCTTCAGAATGATGTTCTTTCTACGCCAGTGCCTCACCCAATTGCACGCAGAGTGGTAGCGGGCAGCGATATTAATTGATCAAAGAGCCGTCACAAATGTATTTCTTGTGGTTGTTTTAAAGTATCCACTTCTTCTACACGTTTGTTTTGTTCAATTTTAAACCGTTGAAATGATTGAGAGTCTGGAAACTCTGTACTCCAAGGGTTAACTGCTCTCTCGTTCAGCGCTGGCTATGATTTCACTGGAATATTTCCTCCTCTCGTACTTCGGGGGAATTCCTGGATTGTACCTCGGTGTCTTCACGCAAATGTTTCATGACTGTAACATTATGGAGCTGGTTTTGAGGGGTAGTCCGAGGTAAATTAATGGGAGTTTTGTACAAAAGGGCATTTCCTGAGCAGGGAGGTTTGAGGGACTGTGCGCCCGTCCTTATTTTTGAACCAACGCTTTGATTCACTATTTAGCTCTGGATAAAAAATTTTTTGTCTTCCTTTGATGCCATTTCTTGAGGTTTCCCCATCACATTTTAAGAGTTGGAATTTTTCGAAGGTCAAATGAAGCAGAGGCGAAATATCTTGGTGACGTGAACACAGTTTACTTTGGAGAAATTGAGTGCATTCAGTAGGTTTTATGTGGCTCGAACTAAGTTAGTCAGTCAGAGCTGGATTTGAGGCTTTTGTTTGAGGTGACTGATAGGAGCTCAAAGACCCATTCTGTTGTTTGTTTTACACTCATAAAAGTGACGTTTTAAAAACACAAATGGGTTCCTTGTTTTATGCCGAGAGAGATAAACTCTGTGTGTGCGAGCTGCATTGGGATGGGGTTGGGGTAGCTATATCCCCTGGGAAATTTCAGCGTGTTTGTCAGTACATATTAATGAAGTCAACTTATTATCATTACATCTGGGTCTGCTGTCAATGGGGTCACAGCAGGCGTAATGGGGAGCCTCAAAATGTTATTTTCGCATCAGTGAAGGGCCAATCGAAATATGGATTTTGGAAGAGTTTGAGTTAAGAGCAATACTGGATTAGGAATGCAGAATTTGCGGAACACGGAGAGAGCCCGAAGTGATCTTACGTTGATTTTTTCAGTTCAGAACTGGAGAGCAGCAGCTCCTGCAAATCGCTGACCTAATGTCTTCTTTCAATGGTGATGGAACGATCCGGCTAATGACACATTACCGTTCTCACCTTCCTCCTTCAGTTCTTCCACCTACTCCTCAGAATTACTGCAGACATTCTGTGCTCTCTGGGTTTTGTAATTCCTACAAATCCAGACCTGAGTGTTCTGCAGCACAGTATAGGGCGCAACACATAATGGCCACTCTAGCTGATGCACACAGAACAACACTTTCTATCTATCTAGGCATCTTCAGTGTGCCTCTGGCTTGTACATTTATCTGGTGGTTATTGCCATTTGCTGGGAAACTCTTGAGCTTCATTTGTCAGCATTCGATGGGTGATGTTAGCCAAGTTTGAAGTGGGTATCCCTCATCCTGTCGCAACCGCCCTTATGTCAAAGAATGTGTGGGCAAGGCTTTCATTGGCACCCTCCACCAGCTGACGCTATGAATTTGGTGGGTCCACTTTCCCAGCCTAGACTCACGGCACAATTTGGTGAGCACATCTCCGATACATCTCGAGCAAGAAACACCCATGTCTTTGACAGGCAGAGGACTGTCAGAAACCGAACACCAGCTCAGCTCCAGGCAGAAGGAAAGTCCCTTCCTCAGCAATAAATGACTTAATCAAACACGGAGACAGGGACAGGAACATCAGACCTTCATCCACAGAAACTTGTTGTCACTCCCCCGATGTCTGCATCCCCCCCCACTTTGTGCTAGTTGTGAAAGGCACATAATGTCACAATAATGGGGGACCTCTTTCTGGGTGATACTTGAAAGCACCACTTGAGTAGTACAGGTATCAAAACACCATCTTCAGGAGGCCTATAGTTTGTCCCAGCATGGCCCTGGAAGTGTGAGTAGCATTGTGTCTCCATTCTGTATCAGTTGTAGGTTTTTGTTTAGGCATTATGACTTACATTTGGAGGGATGTATCTTTGTTTCCCAGCTCGCATTCCTTTATGAGGCTGCGGACCTCAGGCAGGAGCTTATAGGTTTTCACTATGTGCACATCAGGACAAGCTCCTGGGATATCTGGTGCAGAATCAATGGTCACATACAATTTGAAGATTCGGGGAGTGAAAGCCTTGTCTATTGACTAACTCCTCAGGTTTTGAGGGAGGGTGCTTGCAAAACAACGCGGATGCAGTTAGTAGGCTTTACATTTGGGGAAGCTAGGAGTAATGGAGAATCCCACTATCCAATCCGCTTGAGTCTTCTCATCATGGGGGTATGATGTGAAGAGCTTTGCTGTGACGAAAATGTTAGTGACATCCCGAATGTACTTATGGGTCAAGGATTGGGAGATAATGCACAGCTACTCCTTGAAGTGATCTATTTCTATAAAAATTTGGAGAAGCTTATCTTGACAGCCACCGGGAGGGTTTACCATCCAGTCCTTCTGAGCATGTTCTCTTTTCACAAATGAAGCCATTCAGAAAGGATAGGGTGGGACATCCTTAATCAATACCTGCACTGCCTTTCAGATAGTTGAGAAAAATGACAATGTGACCTGTAAATCTGGGATCTCATTGTTCTTTCTTGGTAAATGCTCACCTGATACTTCTCCCTGTCCCTGTGAAGGTTGCTGTGTTTGCTGAGCTTGCTGACAAAGTTATGATTGCTGTCTCCTTTGACATTGTCTTTAGAAACAAAGACTCCAGTGACAGGGTTGTCCATCTGAGATCCATGAGTAAATAATCTGCGGGGACTGTCACAATGGAAACACAATTATATTGAAGGAACTCCTGAAACCTCGCATCCGTCACAATGAAGCTTCATGTTATGCCCACATACAATGTGGCAAGGGGCTTCTCAAAGAGGTGAATGTCCTACCACCATAAGGAGCTCTGAGATATCTGACCTTATCCTGGTGTATGTTGCACAACCAAAGTTTCCATACTATAGCGGGAGTAGAATTATGCCAGTGAGTCATGGTGGTAATATCACACCCTAGTACACCATCACAATAATCCCAGCAAAGAAAAGACACCTTACTGCATTATACACCCTTTTTAGTGTCTTTGCAGTGTCTAATCTAGCAGCTGTGATGCTATATGCAGAGCTGAGTCTACGTGGGATGATGTTTGGAGGGCTGGTGCAGACTTGATGAGCTGAATGGCCTATTTCTGCACTATAGGGATTCTATGATTCAAACTTCAGATTCTGTTTCTGGTGCCCTGTTTTCATTATGATTTGACAAAAGCTGAAATGGTATGTAAGTTGGTCCGAGAACAGGTACAATGAGTTAGAGAGGCTGGTAGTTTGCCAATGAAGGGTCGGGAGGATTGTTTCCATGGAGCACAACAAAACATTGTTCTGAAGAAGCTGTTGGATGGTGTCCAGGATGAGCTGCAGTTGCCAGGTACCTGCTCAGATTTACCTGTCAGGAATTTTCAACTTTTAGTTTCTCAGTGGAGGATATAAATAGGATGACTGAAGATTTTGATGAGCTGCAAATGCATGGAAATACGGTAGTTACTGCTCAATGGCGAGATTTTGAATTCGCCATTTAATACTTGATTGGAAAGTATTTCTTGACATCGAGTATCTGACTTTGTTTATTGTCACTCTATTTCTCGCCATTTTACAAGCTGCAAGGGAAAATTCTACCCTTAAAATGTATGATGCTCAAATAATTGTTTTACCATAAACTAAATTAGGAATTGTTCACTATTAATATTTGATGGTAGTCTGCCTACTGCATCATTGATTCGAATGACCGTTCAAAAACCAGCAGTGGTAATGCATTGCCTTTGTCCTGTAAGTGTGTCACAGTGCAGCTGCACATTGTGTAACTGTGAGTTCTGTACCAGCATCACAGTTTGTAACATTGAATTGTATCGTCAGTGTGTCTCAGTTCATTTACACACGATGTAACCAATACAGTTCTTCTTATCAGAGTCCCAGACAGTTGCTACTCTTTGATATTCGCAATTACTCATGATTAGCTCGACACTTTCCAGAGTTTTCAGGCTGTGATGAAAAATGCCTTGACAAGTTCACAATGTACTTAAGATTTTTAAGCATTTATCGTGGATACTTAACTGTTATTGTGTCATAATTAAATGTGGTTAGTTCAATGTTACATCACAGATCATTTTAATTGTTTTCTTCTTGCTCAGTTTAATGGAACCCCTTGCATTTATTCAATCATAGAATCCCTATGGTGTGGAAGCAGGCCTTTCGGCCGATCGGGTCCACACCTACCTCAAAGAGCATACCCCACTCAGGGCCAACTCCCTACTCTATCCCTGTAACCCTGCATTTCCCATTGCTAATCCATCTGACCTGCACACCCCTGGATATAATAGGTAATTTAGCATGACCAATTCACCTAACTTGCACATCTCTGTGGGAGGAAATTGGAGCACCCAGAGGAAACCCACACAGACTTGGGGAGAATGTGTGAACTCCAACAGACAGTCACCCGAGGGTGGAATCAAACCCAGGTCCCTGGTGCTGTGGGGCAGCAGTACTAACTGGTAAGCCACTGTGCTGCCTTGCTTCCTTGACTAGTGCTTACCTTTCCATACATGAAGATCCCAATGGCAATCTAAAGGCCCCATTGCACAAGAGAATGGCAAATACTTTTAAATAATTATGGAACAGAAGGATCCATACATATGGATCTGTTTGATCTCTAACAACTGTGGAGAATTGGATCTTTTCTCTCCCATCCAACTGAATGATTGAAATAAAGTATTGATCACTGGGGGATTGGTGATTTCCTTCAAAGTACATGCTCTTTTACAATATAAAAGTATTAAAAGCTGCTTGGACCAGTTATATTTATTCTGGTCTTTTGTCAAGCAAAATGTCTTTTGCATTGTTTATTTCCCCAGTGCTGGGACGATATTGGACTCTGTGGAATTGGCTTCTCTAAATTAGTGGAAGAAAATTGAAATGTGACTCCAGAATATCCAGATTTTGTTTTTGGTTTCAGGAAATTGTTCAAAGTAATAGTTTAAGCATAGCTAAAGTACAGTCAAATACATTACTTGATCTGATGAAGGAGAAATGAGATGAATTCCACAGGGAGGAGAGAATGATTGCCTTTGGCATCAAGTCAACATTTGACCAAGTATGCCTTCAAGGACCTCTAGTGAAACTGGAGTCAATGGGAATCAGGGGAAATGTTCTCTGCTGTTTGGAGTCATATCTAGCACAAAGGTAGATGGTTGTGATGGTTGAAGGTCATTCATCTCAGTCCTGGTCCATCACTGCAGGAGGTCTGCAGCAGTGTGGCCCAGGCTCAACCATTCCAAGCTGCTTTAGCAATGACCATTGTAAGGTCAGAAGTGCTGGTGTACACTGGATTGCACAATGTTCACCATTTGCAACTCATCAGATACTGAAGCAGTCCCTGTCTAAATACAGCAGTACCTAGAAAACATCCAGTCTAGGACCAATAAGTGGAAAGCAATTTTTGAACTACACAAGTGCCAGGCAATGACCACCTCAAACAAGAAGAAATCTAATCAGCGAACCTGACATTTAATGGCATTACCATCGCTGAATCACCCGCTAACAACATTCTGGAGTATACTATTGACAGAAAGTGAGGACTGCAGATAGTGGAGAGTCAGGGTCAAAACATGTGGCACTGGAAAAGCGCAGCAAGTTAGGCAGCATCTGAGGAGCAGGAGAGTCAATGTTTCGGGCATAAGCCCTTCTTCGGGAACATACACTATTGACCAGAAATCAAATTGGACAAGCCATATAAAGATGTGTCATAGAGTCATACTGTATGAAAAGAGACCCTTTGGTTAAACTCACCCATGCTGACCAGATATCCTAAACTGATCTAGTCCGATTTGCCTTTGTTGGTATATATGCTCCTAAATCTTTCATATTCATGCACGTGTAAACAGAGTTAGTTCCTCACTGAAGCGGGTATTATTTTGCTTTTTGCTGGGTTAAATATTACTGTTCCCTGACTGTAGTAAACAATCTCAGATCGAAATGAGCAGATATTTGCAACTGAGGTACCAAGCTAAAGTGAGCAACTTTTAGGGAGGCATAAATCAGCGGTGCTGAGAGGATGTGGTCTGTGAAATCCAGACCTGAAATGAGCAGGAAACTGAGGCTTTGTATGTTTGCTTGCATTTATTTATGTATTTACCCATCTTTCACAAGATGTCTGTCAAGACCAGAATTCATTATTCATTCCTAGTTGCCCTTGAGGAGGTAGTGGTTAACCACCTCCCTAAATGACTGCAGTCTATGTGGAGAAGATACTCCCAAACTGCAGCACTTTTAATCTAACTGCAATGAAAGAATGGTGAAATATATCTTGGTCAGAATGATGTTAGAGTTGGAGAACAATTTGGAGCCGGCTGTGTTCCCACTAACTTGTTGCTCTTGTTCTTCTCGATGGTAGAGGTCACAGATTTGGGAATTGCTGTCAAAGGAGCCTTTAAGTGTTGCTACAGTGCAAACTCTGGATGGAAGGCACTATCTGTAGCATATTGCTTCTGATATTTAACAGAGATTTATGTGGTCCTGTGTGTAGCTCCAGGTAATCACTTTACTTTCAGGTAAAGAATGGTTTTGTTTCCCATGAATTTGCTGGGAGCAGAAAGAAGCTATAAGAGGTGTAGGTGAAGAGAGTGAAGCTGCAAGGAGGGTAGGGGAGAGGGGGAGGCTGATGAGCATTGAGAAAGACTGCAAAGGACAGAAATTGATTTTAAACCTATCAACAAAGAAACACTCAGCTAAATAGAAGTCAGGAAAACTTAAAGTGACAGAGGTAATTTGGAATCTCTCACTGAAGGCTGGACTCAGACTGTATGACATAAACCTTACTTCTGGTTTAACTTTACAACAGTTGCTGTGGTCCTTATTAAATCAGAGTCAACATACAGAAGGAATCGGGAAATGAGGAACAAGTGTTTCAAAAGGGGGAAAAGTGAAATCACAATCCTCTGTGGACAGATGGTGAAAAATATGGAAAATTGTTTTAAAGCTTGCAATCCATCTGTAATACTCATTTAGTGGAAGTCAGATAGATTACATTCCTCACTGAATAACAGTGAATCGAATCATGTTCCTCATTAAGTTGAGGTTATTCGGACTGTGTTCTTCCTGACGGAAGGTGAGTCGTACTGTGTTCCTCACTGACTGGTGTTTAGGAAGACTGTTCTAAATTGACTCTGCTTATCACTAAGATGGCTACATATGCATGTTTGTGTCTGTATATGTGTATGTGTGTGTCTGCATCTTTGAGTGTAGATATGTGATTTTTCCTATCCTCTGTGAAATGTAACAATCATTCACCATTAATCCTTTTATATTTTAGCTCAACAATCTGCATCAATGTAATAATAAATTTACAGTCTCCAGAATTCATGTGGAGCTCCCAGCTTTTACCACCAACAGTAATTGAAGTGATTATACTTCTCAACATGTTTTTTTTTCAGTCATGGAACTTCAGACAACGGTTTAATAGCTGCGATCAAAACACAGACTGATAGAACCTAAGTTACTAAACATTCCATGCTGATTTATGCCTTCCCAAATGTTGCTCACTTTAGCTTGGCACCTCAGTTGCAAATATCTATTCCTTGAGCATCTGAGATTGTTCACACGGTTAGAAAACAACAATATTTAACCCAGCAAAGAGCAACATAATACTCACTTCAGTGAAGAACTAACCTTGCTTACCTAAAGCACATCTTTATATGGCTAGTCCAATTCAGTTTATGGTCTGCTCATTTAGGCAGGTTATATTTGCTTTGGAGGTAGTACAATGAGGGTTTACTACTTTGGTCTCTGTGTTAAAAGAGATCAAATTGGGGTAATATTTTATTTTAGAAAAATTAAAGGAGAGGGTTTTGACATGGTAGACAACTGAGTGGTTGTTTTTCTTGGCTTGGGAATTTAGAACACAGGGATACAATCTCAGGGGAAGATGCCAATCAATTAAGATTAAGAGAATGAGATGTTCCTTTTCTCAGAGGGTTGTGAATCTTTGGAATTGTCTGCACCAGAGCATTATAGATATTCCATTACTGAATACGCTTAAGGTTAGGGTAAACAGATATTTGGTCTCTTAGGGAAGCAAGGGATACGAGGAGTGGGAACATGGAGTGAAGCAGAAATCAACCATGATCACGTTGAATGATGGAGTAGATTTAACAGGTCATACAGTCTACACTTGCTTCTACTTCTTAAATTCTTATTTATCCCATCATACTCTTTCAACCACTGTATTATAACTTCATGAGTACTATCTTAACCGGGATCATAATTGGGAGCTATTGTAATTTCGGCAATTTACTTCCTGTAAAGTGATTGGCATTCTGACCTTAGCTGTTCCAAAAGGTGTCATCGGGTAGCAATCTCTCTTCTCCCAGTTTATTACATTGTCTAACAATGGATCAATTACTCTATTACATTCAAGGGACAAAGTCAAGTGGTTCTTTAGGAGATCACTAATAGTTCAACTGTGTCCATAGGAAGAGAATCAAATAACTCCAATCAGTGGACATAAGGTAATCAGAAAGAAGAGAGAGAAGCTAGGAATCACAAAAGGTATAAGATTGATGCACACAAACCTTTCCTTATTACCTGAAGGCTCACAATGTAAAACTTGTGTTTATCTATTTACAAGGCACAAGTCAGAAGGATCATAGACTACTCTCTATTTGCTTGGAACGGTATAGCTCCAGTAACACTCAAGAAGTTTAATGCCTACCAGAAAAAGGCAGTCTGCTTGATTGGCACCCCATCTACCACATTCAACATTTACTCCCTCTACCCCCGATGCATAATGGCAACAGTGTGATCAAACTACAAGATGGACTGCAGTAATTCACCAAGACTCCTTTGCTAGTAGTTTCCAAACTTGTGACCTCTACATTTAGAAGGTCAAAGGCAGCATATAATTGAAACACCACTAGCTGCATGTTTCTCTCCAAGCTACACATCATCCTGACTCCCTCCCTGTCACTGGGTCAGAATCCTGAACTCCCTTCCTAACAGCATTGATGTAAACCTATATCACATTGACTGCAGTGGTTCAAGTGGTTACCATCAGCTTCTTAAGGCCTTCTAGGAATGGGCAGTAAATGCTGTGAAGCCAACGATGCTTAAATGTGAATGCATAACAATTATTAATTTATTTACTTCTCTTTTTTTAAGCAGGAGCAAAGGGCAAGACAACTGTGGGTACTCTGCTTAATATGTGTATAATTTTGAAGGACTGACTTTCTTGAAATAATCTTGAAATGGTAAAATGCAACCAGATAAGGGCTACTTGCCTTTGTGTTTACTTCAGTGCTGCTGAAACCCTCCTCCAGGTTTGGCCATGTCAACACCTTCTTTGTCTTTCTCCAATTAGTCTAAAACTCTGTTGCTCATAGTCCCTACGATTGCTGTCTTTGATGTCTTTCAATGGCTGCCTATGTCCAATATAAGAGGTAAAAACAATGACTGCAGATGCTGGAAACCAGATTCTGGATCAGTGGTGCTGGAAGAGCACAGCAATTCAGGCAGCATCCGACGAGCAGCAAAATCGACATTTCGGGCAAAAGCCCTTCATCAGGAATAAAGGCAGAGAGCCTGAAGCATGGAGAGATAAGCTAGAGGAGGGTGGGGTTGGGGAGAAAGTAGCTGTTGAAGTCCACATTGATGCCCTGGAGTTGAAGTGTTCCGAGGCGGAAGATGAGGCGTCCTTCCTCCAGACGTCTGGTGGTGAGGGAGCGGCGGTGAAGGAGGCCCAGGACCTCCATGTCCTCGGCAGAGTGGGAGGGGGAGTTGAAATGTTGGGCCACGGGGCGGTTTGGTTGATTGGTGCGGGTGTCTCTGAGATGTTCCCTGAAGCGCTCTGCTAGGAGGCCCCCCCCCCCCCCTCCTCTAGCTTATCTCTCCATGTTTCAGGCTCTCTGCCTTTATTCCTGATGGAGGGCTTTTGCCCGAAACGTCGATTTTGCCTGTCCTCGGATGCTGCCTGAATTGCTGTGCTCTTCCAGCACCACTGATCCAGAATCTGGTTTCCAGCATCTGCAGTCATTGTTTTTACCTCGTTGATTTTAACCCTACTGTGAATCCTCTTGCAAGGATGCCTGCCTTGAAGAAGTTTTCCTCCTCTCTCTACAAGAATCTCATCTCCTCCCCCACTCACCTATTGTACTCTATGCTACTTTCTCCCCACCCCCACCCTCCTCTAGCTTATCTCTCCATGCTTCAGGCTCTCTGCCTTTATTCCTGATGAAAGGCTTTTGCCCGAAACGTCGATTTTGCTGCTCGTCGGATGCTGCCTGAATTGCTGTGCTCTTCCAGCACCACTGATCCAGAATATGTCCAATATAATCCTACTCTTCATTTCCAATTACTTTCACAGCCATAGCTCTTCTGGAATTCCATTCGTTTCTTTTTGCGAGCTGGCTACTATCATCACATCTATTGTTGTTGAGTTCTGACAGTACCAATAAAAAGAATCTGTCTGCTGGCAGGAGTCTTGGTGATAGGAATGCAAATTTAGGGAAAATGCAAGAGTACAGAAGTGAGGAAGTTACTCTAATGCTTTGAAATCAGTGATTAGGCCACAGTTGTACCCTTGACTCTAATTCTGAACACCACTTTCAAGAAGAGTGTCAAGAAAAAGTGTAGAGCAGATTATTGGAATGATGTTGGTCTCCTCATTTAAGGAAGGATGTAACTTCATTGAAGGCGGTTCAAAGAAAGGTTACCTGATACCTGGAATGATTGGGTTGTCTTTTGAGGATGGATTTAATGCTGTGCCTGTTTTCAGTCGAGTTTAGAAGAGTGAGAAGTGTATAAGATCCTGAAAGCTCTTGACAAATCGACATAGAAAGGATGTTTCTTTTTGTGGGTCATTCCAGAACTAGAGAGTAATCTTTTAAAATTAACTAATAATTTCTAATTGACTGAGCAAAATGATTTACTTCTGCTCCTAATTTGTGTTTGTATATATCAGGATTTGTATATTTGAGGAACTTCAGTTTAGTGGAGAGAGAAGAGAAGCTGGAATAATTTTCTTTGAGCTGAGAAAATTAAGGGGATGGCTTAATAAAGACATTCAAAATGTATCTGTCAAAAGATGTATTCTTATTCCTAGACTTTTATGGCAATTTTTTGTAATCTGGAATGCACTACCTGGAAGCTCATTAATCAGTAACTTTCAAAATAGAATCATATAAATACTCAATAAGTATTTATCGGTAGGGAGAGTAGGGTGATGAGACTAATTGGATAGTTTACACTGAGTCAGCATGGGCATGATGGGCTGAATTGTCACCCAGTGCTGTAAGATTCTGTGAGGCCGCAAAGTCAAGGTGGGAAAAGAGATGAGCTCTCAGGAAAACAAAGAAAAACAGCATTATAGATTGTTGGTGGCTTTCAGTGTCATTTCCTAACCTTTTGGCAATCTTCTGATTAGCACACATTAGGTAACTGGTTAATTGTTGTTTTTTATGCTTGATTAGCGTACAGAGCCGAGAATGTTTTGCAGAAATTAATTAAGTTTGAAAGAAGCCTCATTAAGGTCTCTGTGGAAAAGACTATGTTCCCTTTCTCCTTGAGGACTGCTTGTGAAGTTTATTGTATTTGTTGCAGAAGAGTAAATAATTCTCTGGACCATCCTGTCTTTGAAATTTCCCAATAAAGCTTCAATTCTTTTCATTGTACGCTGCTAATTCTGTTATTCTTTGGCCTGGTAAGTGGAACCTCGGGGGTTCCTCAAGCTCCAAACAGTGGAGTATGTAACTATAGCCAAATGGCATGTTGGACCTCAGAAGAGTACTGCTGCTAGTGAGTTTTGAGAAGATGTGTAGCTCAGGTTGAGGTTCTGGACGTAGGTTTGCTTACTGAGCTGGAAGGTTCAGTTTCAGATATTTTGTCACCATACTAGTGAGCTCACTGGTGATGTTACCCAGTATGGTAACCTACATCCAGTACTGCTGCTCTTGTCTAATATATGTGTACTTGCAGCTGGAATCAAAGATTGGAATTGGAAACCCCAGGTGATCTCTTCCACAGCCTGATTTCATCAAAGTCAATCCTGTGTGTAGAACCCTCATAGACAAACTGTGAATCAGTAACTCAAAAATGGTGTTCACACCTAAGACATTCTTGGATGGAGTGGTTTACAATATCACTCTAATTCATTAAATTTAGACTTGTATTCAAGTACTTTACAATGTGTTATGTGTCCTTTAATACATTGTTGAAATGCAGCAGCCAATCTTTCGACAGCAAGATCCCGTAACATTATATTTAACCATCAAATTAGTTTTCAAGATTTTGGTCCCGGTATACATGTTGGCTGAGATGCTTGGGATAACTCTTCTTCAAATTATTGCCATGGTAAGACGTTACCTCAGTTTAATGTCTCTTCAGTCCAAGGCTCTCTTTGTTCAGATCTACACCCTCCAAGTGGAAAATTATTTTAACAAGTATCATATCACACATGAAACATCAATATGATAGCTTTCAGCTCAAGCTATGTTTCAGCCTGAAGTCAAAAGTAAATCCTCTATCAGTGAGTTATTATTAAAAATCATCACCAGAAGAAATGTTGTTATCAGCCCATTATGCCTCTTGAGACAGAAGCCTGGCTTTATTCCCTGCATCATTAGAAAATAAATATTACAGATTCTGTTCATACTTACTATCTCAGAAATCTAGCATGCCTGAATTTAGCACTTTCAAAATATATTATTTTTATGGTGTGCTAGGTATTGGGTGTCATAACTGCTCTCTGCAATAGATCACAGACTGATCATTTTCAACTTCGTGAAAAATAGGAAATAGTGGAGGGACTGGAATGGGGGAAGATGGGGAAGCAGCTGGGAGAGCTAGTATTAGATTAAGTTAGTACCAAAAGTTTACTGCCTACTACTAAAGATAAGTGTTTGTGTTAACATTTCAACTCAGCTTTACCACACACATTCTACTTTCTTTCATCAATTCTCTTGAATTATCTCCATCTAGCTTCCTCTGGTGTTTAATCCAGCTTTTTGCTTCATCTTCGACTATTGTTACCTCATTATGAATATCTTTTATTTTTCTCTTTGTCTGTCTATCTTTACCTTCATCCAACCTCTTTCTTTTATTTTTTTTCCCACTCCGGATGTTTCTCTTTCTCTGTTATCTCATTCCTCACTCTATTCCTCATTGTCATTTCTTTTAAACTGCTCTCTCTCAAACATGGATTAGCTTTAATATTTTTGTGGAAGCAGGGAGGGAGGTGAAGAATTGTTTGGTTGGAGGAAAATCTATTCTTCCAGAGCCTGATTTCTATTTTGTCAGACTGAATTGCTGGCAGGCAGATGAGTAGTCTGTAGCACTAGGCTGTGGACAGGCAGCAGAGAGGAGGGAGATAGAAATGATGGATCGGGAAGGGCCATATGAGAGAAACAGGAGATGTCTTGAAAATGATCAGTTTGTGATCTATTGCAGAGAGCAGTTATGACACCAAATACCTAGCACACCTTAAATTTGGAAAGTGCTAAATTCAGGCATGCTAGATTTCTGAGATAGTAAGTATGAACAGAGTCTGTAATATTGTTTTTTAATGATGCACATTGATGAGATTGCCGGGATCAGAGGAGGGGAGAAGATTGAAGAGGGCTAGTTGAGTATACCATGGGAAGATTACACGAGTCACATAGAAGGAAATAAGAGGGGGGGAGGAAATCACAGGCTGTGGAGGATTTTAAGAGGGCATCAGATTTCAAGATTCAGAATTAGAACTTGGTCTGATTGTTTGGGGCATTAATAAGGTAGCTTGATTGACTGGGAGAGTGAGGAAATATTCCTTCTCCTCTTCGCCCACAAGTAGTGTGGGAAAATTATTGTTTCATGTGACTGTGCTCCCCTCACTTTAGCTATTGAGTTTCCTAATGCAATGGAAATCCTAGCCACCTGTTTAGCTTAAACAGAAATAAAATCATAAAACACACAGCATTATTAAATATTGAAATGAGTACTATGCTTTCTGAGAATGTGTTGGGTGCCTACTATAAAAAGCTCCACCTTTGCACACCAGCTTAGTTCTCCCTCCACTATGATCAGAAATAGGTGGATTTAATTTTGTTTCAAATGTTTTAACTTGTTTCCCACCTGACCCAAAGTCGCATGTTTTGGTAGATTAAAATTAATCTCAACTCCTTTCTTAATTTCCTCAAAAGTCAATAACTCTTTAAAACAAAATATTTATTTCTTTGACATATGAATAAACTCCAGAAGTATCTATACTATAGAGATGCCCTCCCCATTGTCATTTGTTAGGAACAAAGTTTAGATGTGTCAGATATATAAATGACATTGCCAAGCAGCTCAAAGTACTCTGTGAAAAATAAAATGTGAGCCAATCCAGTGACAAGTCAATTCCAGCCATGTATGCCCAATTTTATGAATTATATTTACACACAAATCCCCTAGAAATGCCTACATGTACAACCAGGAGAGGAAAATGTACTTAGAGCTGCAAGACTCAGGTGGTGTCCACTGAGGGAAGTTTGCATTGAACGATGGGTAATGAGGGGTCAGTCAGTGCAGCACCCATTTTTGGTGGAATCATGTGGAATCCCGCTTCCCTGTTGCTTGCTGAAGCAATTCAATTGCAAGAGACATTGCAATGTGTAACTTAAATAAGGTGTGTAGTTGGAGTGAATCAGTATTGGTCAGTCTGAGGTTGTTAATTGGTAGGGAAAGGTAATTGTAAGGTATTGGTTAAAAGCAGAAACAGACTACTTGATCATCTAATATATAAAAATTAGGCGACCATCTGAATGTTGTTCTACTTTGATTGAATAGAGATGATTCCAAGAAGGCAGCAAGATTTTAAGATGAGACTTACAGACTTAAAAGCCTTTGTTGACAAAAGGGAGCAATAATGGTCAATCTGGGTGTAATTTGAACTGTAGATGCAGGACTAAAGGCCACAACTTAAATGTCAATAAGTCCAAGGGAATACCAGAGATTACAGGCTTGTATCACAATGAGTAGTGAAATAAAATTCCCATTGTTTAACCTCTTTAAAGAGCTTCATAAATAACTTTAGAATGGGGTTAAAGGTTAAAGGGACTAATCTTAGATGCATATGATCTTTGGATTGTGATGTGGCATATGGTGTTGAGGACATGTGATGGAAGCATCATGGATGCAGATATTATTTTTTTTTAAATCTTTTCATGACCTTATGATTCTGTGATTCTACAATTAAGATGCCCAAATATTTTTCAACTGGTGAAAACAGATTAAAATGCAATCATTGTTGTTGAGTAGGAAATATAGCCTACCAGGAGCAGAGAGAAATATTAGGACAGGTGACCAAGAGGTTAGTCAAAGAAATGGGTGATAAGGAAAGTCTTAAAGAGAGACAGTTGGAGAAGTTTATTGAACAAATTCCAGAAACTAGTTTACTTGCATGGCAATTAGCACCCTTATATTAGCAATCTTTCATGACCTAAGGAGATCCTAAAGCACTTCACATTTGAAGTATACTCACTGTTGCAGTGTGGAAAACAGAGAACATAATAGTTTTCCTCAAGGCACCATTGGCTAGGCCAGCATTTATTGCCCAGAGGGCAATTAAGAACAACCACATTGCTGTGGGTCTGGATTCACGTGCATTATAAAATCCCTATAGTTTGGAAGCAGGCCATTTGGTCCACCAACTGCACACTGACCCACCAAATAACAACCCACCCACCTATTCCAGTAACCCTGCATTTCCCATGGCTAATAAACCTAAACTGCACATCTTTGAGCTGTGGGAGAATTGCAAATTGCACACAGTGTCTGAGGCTGGAATCAAACCTAGGTGCTTAGCACTGTGAGGTAGCAGTGCTACCCACTGAGCCACTTTGCCTCGTCAGCCACGCCAGATAAGGATGGCAGTTTTGTTCCCTTAAGGACATTCGTGAACTAGATAGAATTTTCTGAACAATCAAGAATGGATTCATGATCATCATTAGGTTCTCAATATACAGGATTACCTGGGTCTCTCGTAATGAGAAAGTGAGAACTGCAGATGCTGGAGATCAGAGCTGAAAATGTGTTGCTGGAAAAGCGCAGCAGGTCAGGCAGCATCCAAGGAACAGGAGAATCGACGTTTCGGGCATAAGCCCTTCTTCTCTCTTGTAATGGTCCAGTGATAATGCCACCCCCAGACTGTCACCTCCCCTAATTTGTTCATGACAACTCCTACAAATAGTAATATGGATGATGATCAGTCAATGATTTTGTGCTGTTGGTTGAGGGATGAATATTGGCCAACACATTGGGGATAATCCCCTGCTATTCTTTGAAATAGTGTCACATTTAGTCACAAACATTTTCAGAGAGTAGAAAAGTTTAATGGCTCCTGAAAGAGGACACTCCTGGCAATGCAGCCCTGGGCGTCCTTGAAGAAGCCTAGATTTTTAAGCTCACGTCCTGAACTCGGAACGCACGCAAGGAGGCGAAAGTGCTAATTAATAGACGTGACAATGTTGGAAACAGGATAATTCAGAAAGATTGTAAGTTTGGAAGAGATAGGGAAAGATCATGGAAAGAAGTGAACATGGGCGATAAAGTGAAGGTAGAAGTAATAAGGTTTAAGCAAAGATGAGGATAGAGGGTCGGAAGCTCAGTTTAGAGAGAGCCAAGGCAATGGACTCTGGTTCAACTTCAGGCAGTAATAGCTCCATAACCGGGGGAGGGAGGAGTGGAGGAGAGGAGGAGAATGAGTCAACATCGAAAAGTCACAGTGGACACGTTATGTAAGCTCTATTTCTCTGTCCACATATGCTGCCAGACCTACTGAGTTTCTCAAGCACTTTATGTTTTTTAAATTTCATTTCTGATCTGCAGCGTCCGCAGTACTTTGCTTTTGTTTTAAAAGATATGTAAATACACACACATATACAGCAGCTAATAGAGTTGCTACAGGGATGGGGAATTCTATCAGTCTAGACAATTCCTGAATTGCCTGGAGGTGAATATGCGGCGGTGGGGACGGGGTCGCTAGGGTTTTCATATCTCAGCAGTTATTTGTTTGTGTTTGTGCGCGTGTTGTTTTTTTTTTATTATTATTTGCGCCGGCTCCTTCATCGTGAGTCACTTTTTTTTTCTGTATCACGGGTTGATGTGCGAGTGACCACCAGGACGACGATGTGTTGCCACACGCGGTGCGCTCCAGAGGAGAGAGCCAGAGCGGCCAGGCATCCGCTCTGTCCTTGCAGTTGGAGTTGACCACCCGTCCCTCAGTGCCTCCCCGCTTTTGTTTCTGTTTGTTTATTTCTCAACAACAGAAACCCCCCCGCCCCCCAAAAACAAAAAGAGAGAAGAAAGTGTCGTTCGTTAAGACCGCCGTCGATCGAGAAAGGAGCAGGGGCTGGCCGCACTGGATCGAGCAGGTGGAGACTGGTTTTTTTTTGTGTGTGTGTAAATGTTGACAGCCTGGTTTCACAAGCACAGAGAGAGAGAGAGAGAGAGAAAGAGTGGGCATCCTGCTCTCGGACCGTGGCCGTGCTTTGTCCAGATTTTTCCAGGTAACCGGACTCCCCTTCCCTACCCCTTCCCCACCCCTACCCCTTCTTATTCCTTATAATCGGAGCAAGGAAAGGGTGGGGGTGGATGGAAATATAAGAGTTGCATTTCCCCGACGAGCCCTCGTTAGCACTTTATTTTCTCTCATGGTTGCATTCTTTCCCCCCCACCCCCCCAATACACTTCAGTCGCGTCCAACCACCCCCTCGGAGTGTGCAGATCCTTCGCCGTTGCCGCGATCAGGGATTTTTTTTATTATTATTATTTGCGTTCGAGTGATTTTTTTTTTGTTGTGTGTGTTTTTCTTCTGCTGAATGTGACATTCCAGCTGCCGGAGAAGTCACGTTCCCGGAAGCGGAGTAGGATGACATGTTCCCCCCCCAACCCCCCTCTTATTTTTGTTTTCGAGGACTTGGGGAAGGAGGAGGTGAAGGGAAGGGAAGGGAAGGGGGGGGGGGGGGGTGTCTGGGGTCGAGGCTGTCCCCCGGGGAGAGTTGAGCGGAGGGAGGATGTTGCCCAGGTCTGAAGGAGCCGGCCTCGCCGCCGCTGATGGCGATGGCGGCTGTGAGCAGCGGCGACCTTCCAGCGCCAGGTACCGCCCCCCCCCCCCCCCCCGCAGCTGGGAATCCCTCCCCGTTTGCAAAAAAAAACACACACACACAAACACCCCTTTGGAAAATGCCAATTATAAAACTGACCCGACACACACACACACAAAACAGGAGTCATCTTGCCGCTCCCTCCCCCACCGTCTTCGATCCAACTTTTCCCCCACTCAAGTGCGGAGCAAGTGGACACGCTCGGCCCCTGTTAAAACACCAAAACGGCCAGCAAAACAAAAACGGGGTGTGTTGGTGGAAGAGAGAGAGAGAGAGAGAAATGTCGTCTCCTCATCTCTGGAGTACGGGTTGGAAGTCGATTCTCGGAATCGATCGATTATGGCACACGGGAAGTACAGTCATCCCACTCAGTCTTGTTGCCCGGCTCCGCATTTGTGGTTGTTGTTTTTTTTTGTGGGAGACGCCAGGGAAAGCGATCTTTTCATGGGAGGTGTCAAAGTTTATCTGAGCCTGACAAACCACGGCGGAATCCCCCTCGACACTCATTTTGTTTTGAAGAGGGGGAGGGTGGTGGGAAGAAGGGGGTGTGGTGAATGGTGTACTTTTCGCAAATCCACTCCCTTTGCCCACTCTGTCTCCGCCTCCGTCATTATTTATCCATTACCTCGGCCCATATGGCAACCGTTACTTTTACTTTTGTTATGCAAATTTTAATTCCCCCCCCCCACC
>NC_057719.1:82154833-82236152 GCF_004010195.1 Chiloscyllium plagiosum
AAAGTTGCTGCTTTCACACCAACAACCCCCCCCCCCTCCACCCCCACCTATTTTTGCTTTTCGGAGAGGAGGAAGATAAACCACCTCTCGGCGAACGGGGAGAAGCAAAAAGAAAGTGCGGGCGTTTGAGGTTGTGCGTTAGCCCCGCTGCTTCGATGTGTGGTCTGCACAGCCCCCCAGGTAAGTTGTCCTCCTGTCAATCAGCGAGTCCCCGGGGCTCGCGGCTGCCCGGAGATCTGTGCTCGGCCAGAAAAGAGAGAGGGAGAAAGGGCAAGGATGCACCGTCTCCGGCGGCAGGCGGGCACGATGCAGCGGATCGCGGCTTCTGCGCGTAGTTTTCTTGCAAAGGGGAAGGATGCGATTTTGTTTGTGTGTGTTTTTCTCTCTCTCTCGAAGAACGCGCACACGCCTACACAAAATGATGGCCGGTGGTTCAAGGACGGGCTTGGGGGGGGGGGTGGGGAGTGATTGACACTGGGTGGCCGCGGCGCGCGCGGTGCCTGCTGCCGCTGCCGCCTCCACCTCGCGCCGACCCGCGAGCCCCTGGGTCTTCAACCGTCCGCCGGGAGGGTTAACCTCCGTCCCTTGTCTCCATCAACCATCGGCCCGTTGCCGACCGCCTCCGCCGGGAGATTCGAGGGCAGAGGCGGGGGAAGTTGGACTATAATATCCGAGCACACGGGCGGAGAGGCGCGAGAGCCCGCAAGGCCCGCCTCAGACACTCAGCCCACCCCAACTTTTGTGGAAGACGGGCTTCGATGGCCATCCTCCGCAGCCCAATTTTTGGAGGGGGTTGGGGGGGGGGAGGTGACGGGGGGGAGGTGACGAGAGCTGTCACGGGTGTTAGGAAGGATGAGAGTTTTTATTTCAAGCAAAAAAAAACTTGAAGGGGTGGGGAAAGGAGGTACCATAGGATGGAGGAAGTGTAATGGGTTTGTGTTTTTCTTTGGTAATATAAATGGTTCCAGAGGGATGGAAGGAGGTGAGGGAGATACCCCCACCCCACCACCAGAGTGGGAAAATGAAACGAAGTGGGAGAGCGATCGTGTTTTGTTTCAAAAGATTGTGGGACGGGGTGCTGGGGAAGTAAGGGGGAAAGTGAGCGAATGTGAAAGCGGATTGAGTAGAGTGGACAAACACACTGGAGGACGTGGTTAACAGGGCAAAGGAAAAGTGCAAATTTAAAACAAGGAAATGGAGGAGAAAAGGGGGTAAAGACAGTGAGCCAAGAGAGAGGGAAGGAAAGTGATGGAATGGAAAGAAATGTAGCAAGGGGGTAAGGGGAATGGATGTGGAAGAGGAGAGAAACAAGGTGGTAAAAGTAAATAAGTGGGGGATAAAGGGAAGAACGAGATAATGAGGGGAGAAGAAAGATAAAATCATAGAATCAATACAAGTCTGCACTGACCCTGTGAAGAATATTCCACCTAGACCCATTCCCCTACCCTGTTATCTTATATGTACCCTTGACCTACACATCTCAGAACATCACCTGATGAAGGAGCTTCGCTCCGAAAGCTAGTGTGCTTCCAATTAAACCTGTTGGACTATAACCTGGTGTTGTGTGATTTTTATCTCTGAACACTATGGGCAATTTCGCGTGGCCTAACCTGCACATCTTTGGATTGTGGCAGGAAATCAGAGCATCTGGAGGAAAATCACATAGACACGGGGAGAATGTCTGTGCGGAGTTTGCACAGTTGCCCGAAGTTGGAATTAAATCTGGGTACCTGGCACTATGAGGCAGTAGTGCTAAACACTGAGCCACTGTACAGCCCCAAAGTCGGATACTGGTAGAGGTTGAAGGGCAAAATTGAGTGGATGGGGAGAGGAGGAGACTTTGAGGAAGAGGTTGCCTGACTGAGTAGTTTAAAAAAAGTCAAGGGGAAACGGTATGCTACAAAGTAAAAGGAAAATGGTAGATACAAGAGGTGTGAAGAGAGTTGACACAAAACAAGAAATTGGAAGTTCAGGATGAGGAAAACCATGAAAGATGGGAAAAGAAGAATAGGTACAGTGGAAAGAGAATGAGTAAAATAGGAGGAGGTATAGTAGAAAAGCAAGAGGATGTGATCAGTGAGAAAGAAGGGCAGGCAGAGAAGAATTCAGAAAGTGGGCAACAAATAAACCAAGGGAAAGAAGAATTGGTAAATGAATGATGGAGGTGTATGACGAAGGGAAAGGGAGACTTCATACAGAAAGGAACATGAATAAAGAAAGAGGAATATAAATTCATGGAAAATGGTAGAGGAAAGAAAAGTGAAGAAGTAGAAGTTACGAGGTGATCATAGAATCCCTACAGTGTGGAAACAGGCCCCTTCACGCCCAAGTTCACACTGACCCTCTGAAGAGTAACCCACCCAGACCCATTCCCCTACCCTATATTTACTCCTTATGTACCTACCCTATACTGTGGGCAATTTAGCACGGCCAATTCACTTAACCTGCACATCTTTGGATTGTGGGAGGAAACCGCAGCACCTGGAGGAAACCCACGCAGACACGGGGCAAATGTGCAAACTCCACGAAGACAGTCACCCAAGGTTTGAATTGAACCCAGGTCCTTGGCACTGTGAGGCAGCAGTGCTAACCACTGAGCCACCGTGATATTGGGGAGAAAGATGGAAATGGATTCAATGGGTCATGTCGAGTCGAGAGGAAATTAAACATTAGGAGAAAGACTGTGCAGAGCAAAGGCATGGAAGAGGAAAGTAGATTGGAGAGAAAAGTGAGTGAAGGAGGAAGTGGGTAGGGAGGGGGGAAATGGGTAATATGAATATAGAAGGGAAAGAGTGAAATTGTTGAATATATGACCAATAGAGAAATGAGAGAGGAGGAGAGATGATGAGGGAATGGATTAAGGAAAGGAGATGGAAGTGAGAGAGAATGGGTTTAATGGAGAGGAAAGTTGAAGAAGAGGTAAAAATTAGTGGTGAATGCGAGGGGGACAGGAATAAAGTGAGAAAAGGAATACTGGAAATGTACAAAAGATACAAAGCTGAAATGATACCAAGGAGGAAAGAATACTGGAAGAAGTGCAGAAGCAAGCTAATAATTATGAGTTTGAGAAAAGTCAGCACAGTACTGAGTTTTGTAGCCTGTAAAGCAGTCTGGAATGTTGTTTTGTTAGAAGCATTTGGTAGTTGTATTGAATAGGGGAATCTGGTAAACTACTTTAAATTATGGAGAAAGAAAGCCCATAGCTGGATAGGGAGCTGAAGTGAAGGAGTTAGAGATGGGTACATGTACAAATGTAGTATTATTTGGAAATACGTGAATGAGAGATTTGGAAGGGTGGGAATGTGTGATAGAAATGGGGGTGGAGGCACTCGTTTGATGTGGCCGAGGGAATGAAGGGCAGTGTTTGATGGGGAAAGGAGAATAAAGATAATACAGTATAGGAGGCCACAGTAATGTGGAGAAGGAATCATACAATGTGTTGACGGTAGGGTGAAGAACATTGTGGTTTGTTTCCAACCAGAACAATATGCTTTTTACTTTGTATAATTAGATGAAGATGGAGAATTGGATGCAGGGCAGAAGGGAAGGGAGAAAAGGATTATTTTTATTCTCCTAGTTTTTGCCATAATAGGAGTGTGTGTCAAAGTGGTTAATGTTATTTGAGGTGGTGGAGCTGTGTCTGATGGTGAGTAAACAGACTAGTCATATGCTGAAGCTGGCGAAGCCTTTGATTTAAAGGCATGGAAATGGTTATTATACCAGCACAATGAGGTAGATAGGAGATTGTGATCTAATAGAGCTGAGGGTATTGAATGCAGAAACTGGATAGAGGGCAGTTCTGTGACTGAGTTGAGGACCACAGCAGGAGTTTGTGAGGGAAAGATCAGCTGAAGCATGAGTATGCTGGGTTAAAGGTGAGTTTAGAGACTAATTGCTCAGGTGAAACATTTGGATGGTAGGAAATGGCATTATGCTGAGGTAAGAGATGTGCTCATTAGGAAAATTGTGGGTAGATATATAGAATAATGACTGTGGGAATGCAGGGTAGTGTTAATGAGGATGAACCACTGCTTAGTGAAAGGTTAAGTGAGCATATTGAAAGATTTCTGGTAAGAAAGTTTCTGAAATGGTGTGGAGGTGAGGACTTTGAAGACCTCCAATGCGAAGTTAATGATGGGATATGAAGATGAGTCTAGCTACAACCACAGTAGTTTAATTGTGCGTGTGGGTGGGGGGGAGCTTTATGTTGGTGGACCAGGCAACTTTGTGTTAATTCAGCATTGAGAACAGGAACAAAAGATTGGAGGATGGGGCAGAAAAGCTCAAAAGTTTGTTGCTGAGTTTTAAGCGGGGCTTTAAAGTGAGGAATTGGCAAGGTGTTTGTTTCTTTAAGCATCTAGCTTCAGTGGAAGAGTGAAAATAAGTCGTAAAAGTGAGGTGAGGGGAGAGTGCAATTGTCAAGTGGGGAAAGAACAAAAGTTTTTTTACACTTCTTCCTGACTGACACATTTTACATGGAAGTGTTTTATCTTTACTAATTTGTATGAAGATTTGCTAGTATTTTGCTTTACCCTTTACTGCTCCAACCTCCACTTGTCTTCAACTTAAATAACAAGGTTTTTGGGAAGAAAATGAAAAGTGATGTTCAAGGTAATAAATAGGGGAAAGTCAGATATGTCCTTTACTACTTTGAGAAATCTGTGGAGATAGAAGAGTATGAAGCAAGATGGAACTGGTGACAGCAGAGTGACATAGTGACTCCACGGAGTGGATCGTATTTGTGAAAGAGGATGGTAGAAGTGGGAAGAAAGGGTATGAGACAGAATGAGAGAAAACCAGTAGAGGTGAAAATGTGTAGAAGCAGAAATGTTGTAGATGAAGGGGTTTGTGATGCATTTTAAAGTGGTTCAAGGTGAATTGAGGTTGAAAGGTGAAACTGATTTCGATGCTTTCGAGTTCCACGCTAGTTTGGCCCCCTGGGATGAAAGTGAATTTATGTTGGAGAGGAAAACAACTGGAATTGTGTAAAGTAACAATAGAATAATACTTGAAAAAGACAGAACAAAGACTTGTATCTCCTTTTTTGGAATGAGTTATTGTGCTACACTAATTCAGACAGTGACAACTGAAAGCACGTTTGTATTTTCCTGATACCTAATTCTGGTTGGTTGTACTTTTGCTAGTGAGTGTTCTATTGATTGAATGCATATTTAAAATAAGTGGGTGGTGCGAAGGCAAAGGTGATTTTGAAGGGCAACATGTGAAGAAGTGATGACATTTTAATTTCCCCAAAAATGAACCAAAGTTCACAAGTTTGAAGGAAAGGAGTGTTTTGAAAAGGGACCATGCTGGATGTCTTAAAACACATAAAAATGGATAAATCCCCAGGACCTGATCAGGTGTACCCTAGAACTCTGTGGGAAGCTAGGGAAGTGATTGCTGGGCCCCTTACTGTGATAATTGTATCATTGATAGTCACAGGTGAGGTGCTGGAAAACTGGAAGTTGGCTAACGTGGTGCCACTATTTAAGAAAGCTGGTAAAGACAAGCCAGAGAACACTAGACTGGTGAG
Source organism: Chiloscyllium plagiosum (assembly GCF_004010195.1). Classification (NCBI taxonomy): domain Eukaryota; kingdom Metazoa; phylum Chordata; class Chondrichthyes; order Orectolobiformes; family Hemiscylliidae; genus Chiloscyllium; species Chiloscyllium plagiosum. The sequence continues at coordinate 82,160,367 of NC_057719.1, forward strand.
CCTGACGTTAGTGGTGGGCAAGTTGTTGGAGAGAATCCTGAGGGACAGGATGTGCATGTATTTGGAAAGGCAAGGACTGGTTAGGGATAGTCAACATGGCTTTGTGCTTGGGAAATCATGTCTCATGAACTTGATGGAGATTTTTTTTGAAGAAGTGACAAAGTGGATTGATGAGGGCAGAGTGGTGGACGTGATCTATATGCACTTCATTTAGGCGTTCAACGAGGTTCCCCATGGAAGACTGATTAGCAAGGTTAGATCTCATGGAATGCAAGGAGAACTAGCCATTTGAATACAGAACTGGCTCGAAGGTAGAAGACAGGGTGTTGGTGGATGGTTGTTTTTCAGACTGGAGGCCTGTGACCAGTAGAGTGCCACAAGATTTGTTGCTGGGTCCACTATTTGTCATTTATATAAATTATTTGGATGTCAGCATAAGAAGTATAGTTAGTAAGTTTGCCGATGACTCCAAAATTAGACAGCAAAGAAGTTAACTCCGAATACAATGGGATCTTGATCAGATGTGCCAATGGGCTGAGGAGTGGTTGATGGAGTTTAACTTCTATAAATGTGAGGTGTTGCATTTTGGGAAAGCAAATCTTCGCAGAACTTGTATACTTAATGGTGACGTCGTAGGGAGTGTTGCTGAACAAAGGGACCTCGGAGTGCAGATTCATAGCTCCTTTGAAAGTAGAGTTGCAGGTAGATAGAATAGTGAAGAAGGCATTTGGTATGCTTTCCTTCATTGGTTAGAGCATTGAGTACAGGCGTTAGAAGGTAATGTTGCAGCTGTACAGTACATTGGTTCAGCCACTTTTGCAATATTGCGTGCAATTCTGGTCTCCTTCCTGAAAGGATTGTGAAACCTGAAAGGGTTCAGAAAAGATTTTCAAGGATGTTGCCAGGGTTGGAGGATTTGAGCTAGATGGAGAGGTTGAATAGGCTGGGGCTGTGTTACCTGGAGTTTCAGAGGCTGAGGGTGACCTTTATAGAGGTTTATAAAATCACAAGGGGCATGGATAGGATAAATAGACAAGATCTTTTTCATGGGGTGGGAGAGTCCAGAACTAGAGGGCAAAGGGTCAGGGTGAGAGGGGAAAGATAACAAAGAGAATTAAGGGGCAACTTTTTCATGCAGGTGGTGGTACATGTATAGAATGATCTGCCAGAGGAAGTGGTGGAGGCTAGTATGATTGCAACATTTGAAAAGCATCTGGATTGGGTGTAGGAATAGCAAGAGTTTGGCGGGATAAGGGCCGGGCGCTGGCAAGTGGGACTAGATTGGGTTGGGATTTCTGGTCGGCATGGACGAGTTGCACCGAAGGGTCTGTTTCTGTGCTGTACATTTCGATGACTGTGTACGTATCTTAAGTTACATTTCTCAGTTTGGAAACCTGCACTATGACTTTTTGTTATTGTGCTGATACTTCTGCCCATCTCTTGTTTTGGGGTTTCTGGCATTAGTTGTGACCACTGAAAGTCACACATCTTTAACAACAAATGTTGTCATACTGGTAAATCTGGTAAGGAGGGGAACACGACAGCTTCACCAGTTCCTGTCTTCACTGACTGACAGCCACACACAGGTATTGTGTACTTTGGGTGGACGGATTAGGGAAGCGAAGTTGTTCCACTTGATCACAATCAATAGCAGGAATATTGATCATTTTGCTCTTCGTAAAGCAGTGGCACTGAGGCCATTTGTAATATTTTGATTGACTTCATGGAGAAAATATCTGCGCACAAACGTGATGAGAGTTGTACACTGTTGATAATGTCAAGAATACATCTCTTGCAGAAGCCAGTGATGAACTGTAAGAGTTAGTAATCAGGTGAAGATAAGTGAGGGGGTGGGATAATTTAAAGATCAGTTACCACTGGTCACATTTGAAGTCATGAGGGCAGATAAGGGAGGGGTGAATTAAATTAGAATTACTGTTACTTAATCTTTTTTGCTTATTAGCTCCATGTGATATGCATTTGACTTTTCAAAAACATTGAAATATGGGGTAATTCATTTTTGCTAATTCTTTTCAAACCTTGCAGTTGCTATACTGACTTCATGTGTCTTCATTTGATGTGGGTTTTATAATGCTGGTTTATCTGAATACATCATAGACTTTGTCATGTATAGTACAACATACTTTGTGGTGGACACTACTCATTTCCAATGCTCTGTCGGCCTATGGAACAGGGCTGGCATGTGGATTGTTAATCATATATTGTTAACCATATCTGTATGGTTAATTCATTGTATGGATTGTTTAATAGGTTGTTGGTTTGCAATGTTCCTCCTATGGAAAATGCAACAGAGAATTGGTGACTTATTTTCTTCGGAGGAAAAGAAATTGTCAACTTTGCGAGTTGCAACTTTGTGATCAGTTAAAATCATTTTTGAGGGAGACTTGCAAATTAGAATGTTCTAACAACAATTTAGCAGAGATGCCTTAGGGTAAGTGCTTAACATTGTCTGTAATTAGCTTTGTGTTAATCAGTGCTATTTCATAGCGAATGAATATGTTTGTACATGCTGCTGGGGAAAAATACAGAGAGAAGATCAAAAGAAGGACTTTATTTTTGAAAATGTAGCTTGGAGCATGAAGGTGTGACATCATATTTGTTACAAACAGTGAGCTGGCTTTTTGGGAAAGGGATGTAAATCATATCAACTAACAATCTGTTGCTGTTATCACTTATTACATAGAAATCGCAATGTGAAACAAGTGCTCATCTAATCCTAATCCTTTGTCCACCCTTTCCTTAAGCCACTTTTAATTTGTAAATATTGGGTTCACTTTTCAACCACTAATTCTGGTTGCTTACTTCACATTTTCACAATCTTCTATTTTTCACCTTTTGTTCTAAATCTGTGGAGAAGCTGGAGTGTTATTAGACTATAGCAGGTTGAGAGAGGTTAAACTGTAGTATTTCGAATTACAGTATGGGTAGATGCTGACAAACTTTCTAATGAAGAATTGAGGACAAAATTTTGCTCTGAGCTGGTGTCTCTTAATCTTTACATTTATAATCACTGTACTTCAAAGATAATTGCTTGAGAAATGGATTGGAATATCTGAGGATATGATGAAGTATACAAAGCCAATTTGTAAGGAACATGCATTTGTATGGTGCCTTTTATGTCTGTTACAAAGAACTTTACGACCAGTTAACTGCTATTTTTGGAAATGCCATCTCTTTTGGAATGGATGAACTGCAGCTGTTGCTTTATGTGCAGTAGTGTGACATAGACCATAAATTCCATTTTATGATGTTTTTGAGGGATAAATATTGGCCAGGACACAGAGGATAACTCCCATGCCGTACAATATTGGTGCCATAAGATCCTTTACATTTACCTGAGAGGGCAGTTAGAATCCTCAGTTTAACCTCTTGTCCAAAATGGCAGCAGCTTTTAAATTGTAGCACTCCCTCAGTTGAAGTGTTGAAATGTCAGCTTTGATTTTTGTGCTGATGTACTGGAGTGGTACTTCATCACAGAACCTTGTGACTCAGGTGATTGAGCTCAGTCAGTGGCAAACACATACTTAACAAGTTTCATTTTGTTCTTTTGCATAGCTTTGAGCAAATGTGCCACATCAGATGTGGCACTGAGCCTTACAAGACTGGTTCCAGGTTTTATCCCTGCTCTTTGCTGAGTTAGCAAATTTCAACTGGCCTTCAAGGTATTATTGACACATGACACTGGGGTAGGAATGGTGGATGAGCATAATCTTTTGATGCGTGCAATGAGCTTGTTGAATGTCACAGGTCAGGGTTTGGACTGGCCTCAAATGCTTTGAACTCTGCTATTGAATAGTCTACAGAAAATGTTTCGTTGGTCCAAAAGTGTTGAATTAATCCATGTTTTGTATGACTGAAACAACAGTTTATTTGCTGAATCTGAATTCTACAGTTTTGAGTTGTGACACATGTACTGTATTACTCAGACTCTCGGGAAGAAACACTATTTAGACTAAAATGTTAGAGTGCTCTTGGCACCTGTGATGTACACCTTGGGAAAGAAGGCAACGAAGAAACCTTTTGACGTGAATACAGAAACTTCAATGTGTTCTTAGGTCATAGCTGATGTAATATTTACTCTTTTAAAAGCTATGATGTGTTTATGTTATTGAGTATGCATGGAACATCCTCTTCTGGCTTAACTGCTAGTGATATAGCCACTCCCTGTGGTTATGCACACCTTGGTTGACCTATTGTTTAAAAGCAGTTGCTGACATTGCTGTGCTATCTTACTGAAGTAGTGTTGGGTCCCTGCAGTTTGAGGTGGTTTTAAGGAGCATGATTTCAGTGTCTGATTTGTGCTAAGTTGATTTGATTCTGGCAGGTAGGCAGGAATTTGCAAATTCGTTGAGGTGAATTTCTTCAGTGGTTTCTGTGTTGTTTATGTTAGTGCAGCACCACCCTCTTGAGTCTGCAGGAATGTATGGTTCATCGGAATCCTCTTATGCTCTGGTGCTGAAGTGTGTACGCTCCTATGCATTGTAAAGTTGTTAGGATCTTGGTCACTGTTGCCTCAGTCACTGCAAAATGGTTTCAAGGGATATTGCTGAGGCCTAGTTGAATGTAAAAGACATAGGAACTTAAGAAATTAAGAATAGGAATAAGTCATTCAGTCCCTCAAAACTGTTCTGTCATTCAACAAGATAATGACTTATCTGTCTCAATTAAAAATCACATGACACTAGGTTATAGTCCAACAGGTTTGTTTGGAAGCACTAGCTTTGAGTGCTCCGAAAGTGTGTCCTTCCAAATAAACCTGTTGAACTATAACCTGGTGTTGTGTGATTTTGTTTTTTAAACTCTGTCCAGCCCAGTCCAACACCGGCTCCTCCAAGTCACATCTATCTCCGGCCTCCTTTTGTGTGAGCTCATACCTCATCTCCCCAACATTTTAAAACTCATCTACTTTCTCTGTAAGTACTTTGTGATTTAGCCTCTACAAATCTCTGGGATAGAGAATTTTAGGCATCCGCTTCCCTCTGGGAGAAAAAAAAAATCCTTTTGCGTTTCCATTTTAAATGAGGTTTCAGCATAACTGGGCAATGTACCCTAGTTTGAGATTTTTCCATTTGTGGTAATATCTTCTCAACATCTACCCTGTGAGGCTCCCTTCAGAATCTTGATTGTTTCAATAAGAATGTCCCTCATTCAATGGAGTTTAGAAAAATAAAGACCTAACTTGTTTCACCATTTTTGATGAACCAACCCTTAACCCCAGTAATCAGATTAGTGAATGCCTTCTGAGCTGCCTCGAATGCTGTTAAATTCTTTTTAAATACAGGGACTAAAACAGTACACTATACAGTTGATGACCTTCCCAACACCCAATGCAGTTCTCCTGACACTTGTCTATTTTTGAACTTTTTGGCAACAAAGGCCAAATTGCAATTGCCTTAATTGTAGCATGTGCATTCTCACTTGGTTCCACACATGAGCACTGAAATCTGTGGTGCACTCCTTTGTAGCCTCTATTCAAATAATTCTACCTTTTTGTTTCTTCCTGCCAAAGTGCATGACCTTACACTTCCCTACAATAAATTTTGTTGGCCAAGTTTTTGCCCACTTGCCCAATCTATCCATTTCCCCTTTCAACATTCCTTATGTTCTCATCACAACATCCCCACCACCTATTTTCATATGCCAATTTGGATACATTACACACTCCTTCGAGTCATTAATGTAGAAGGTAAATAATTGAGGACCGAGGACTGATCCTGTGACACTCCAGTTACAACTTTCCAACCTGAAAAAAAAGCATTAATTCTAACTCTTCAGTGTTTTAACTAAATCTCTGTTCATGTTAATACACAATCCGCAGTACCATGACCTATTTTGTGTGAATGGCACTTGCAGTTTGAAATTCTTGAGTTACTCAATCTTAGTGAAACTTTTTACAACGACTGCAACAGTTGCCAGTTGATGACTCAAAGTAGTATTGGAGACCTTCTTCATGCCAACTGAGATTTGTTTGTATTCTGCTGACTGTCCTGAAGCAAATTTAGTGCATGAATTCAGTTATAAACACCTGACAGATATGTTGAGTAACCTTCAACAGAATTGAGGTTTCCGTCTTGATTGAGCTGCTGTCGGTAAAGAAATGTGTGCATTTCTAAAGGATCTTCCTACAACTTCAGGATGACCACCTATTGAATCGTAAATGTAACAAAGGAAACCTAGCAACTCCGTTAGACCAATAACTCTGACTCTGACTCTGGTGAAAATGGTACTAGCTGAAACCAATGGTTCGTGAATAAGCTGCTGTCAGTCCAGGAACAGTCTGGAGGAAATTAAATAAATTGAGTGGCTGAGACAGTCAACTTGTTTCCAAATGCCAAATATTCTATTTCTTCATGTGAGATCTAATTATATCAGCAAATGTTTTTACAGTTTTATTCTCTTTTTAATGGGCCAAATCATGGACTTTTGACTGAGCGGTATAGGGATTTGGCCTGAAATCCCTGTGTCCCCAAGGTTTGGCAGAGCTGGGTCACAAAACTCTTTGTAACAGAAGCCACAAGGATCGGTGGTGGGTCCACTGATTTTTGTCATTTGTGTAAATGATTTGGATGCGAACATAGGTATAATTAGTAAGTTTGCAGATGTCACTAAAATTGGAGGTGTCGTGGACAGTGAAGAAGTTTCCCTCAGTACAATGGGATCTTGATCAAATGGGCCAATATAGCGAGGAGTGGTAGATGGACTTGTATTTAGATAATGAGGTGTTGTGTTTTGGGAAGGCAAATCAGGGCAGCACCTTTATACTAACTGGTAAGGTCCTGGGGAATGTTGCTCAACAAAGAGTTCTTGGAGTGCAGGTTCATAGATCAGGTGGTGAAGAAGGCTTTTGGTCTGCTTTCCCTTATTGGTCATTGCATTGAGTATAGGAGTTGGAAGGTCAAGTTATGGCTGTACAAGCTATTGGTTAGGCCACCTTTTGAAATATAGGAAGGATATTGTGAAACTTAAAAGGGTTCAGAAAAGCTCAACAAGGATGTTGCTGGGTTTGGAAGGTTTGAGCTATAGGGAGAGGCTGAATAGGCTGGAGTTAGTTTCCCTGGAGTGTTGAAGGCTGAGGGGTGACTTCAGAGGTTTATAAAATCATGTGGAGTATGGATAGGGTAAATAGGCAAGGTCTTTTCCATGGGGTAGGGCAAATCCAAAACTTGACGGCATAAGTTTAAGGTGAAAACAAAAGATATAAAAGGGACTGAAGGAGTAACATCTTCACGCAGAGGGTGGTGCGTGTGTGGAATGAGCTGCCAGAGGAAATGGTGGAGGCTAGTATGATTACAACACTTAAAAGGCATCTGGATGGATATGTGAATAGATAAGGTTTAGAGAGATGTGGGCCAAATGCTGGCAAATCAGATTAGATTTCTATTGAATATCTGGACGACCTGGACCGAAGTATGGTTTATCTTTTTGAAGTACTCAGTTCAGCCAGGATAAGTGTGTTGACATTTGTGTAACTACGTTTATGGTTTGGGTGAGATCAGTACAGCACTACCCTGGTGTGCTAGAAACATGGCAAAGACCTTGCTAATTTGAAGGGGTGGGTTAGATCAATTGGCTGGTCGACTGGTTTGTGATGCACTGTGCTATCAACAGCATTGGTTCAGTTCCCGCACTGGTTGAGGTTACCATGCAGAGCTCTCCTTCTCAACATCTCCCCTTGCCTGAAGTGCAGTGACCCTTGGGTTGAACCATTACCGGTCTTCTTTCTCATTCTCATTCTCTCATGAGAGAGCAACCCAGTGATTCTCTGGGATTGTGGTGACTACCTATCCCTAGATAAAGTCAACTAGTAGGCAGTTTGGTTTGAATGGAATAAAGCTGAATTTTTGTTTTGCGCATTTTCTTCTCTTTGTCTGCTTAGTGTCATTACGATGTCATCCTTGTCTACAAGAGACCATCGATTATGTTATTACTATCCCTAGCTGTAAACAGGGTAGATGTTTAGCCTATTCCTAGGCTTTCTTCAACAGTGCTTTGGCATTAGTTATTGAGAGTTGCCAAAAGTAGCATCTCAGCAGCTCTGTTGTGATCAGGATCTTAGTGGAAATACTGTAACCGTGAGTCGGTTATCTGTTGTTTAGGGACATCACTGCGATGCTGGCTTCTGTGTTATGAGCATTTCATCAGGAGGCAAAAGAAATGACAATGCCAAATCAAAGTTTTAATCATTTAATCAGTGTGTCAAATGAAGTGTTTACTGACATTCTGGCTCATTCCTTGGATCATTGTTAAAGATCGTACGACACTATTTATAGAACAGCAAAGGAGAACATCCAGTATGCTGGCCAATATTTATCCTCAATGGACATCAGTACAATTGATGATAAATACTAGAAATACTGAGCTGAGGAGAAAAACGCAAAGATAACCATTCAGGTTAATGACCTATTGTCAGAAAACCTGTTTTTCCGTAGTTTAGATTTGATCATCGGCACATTGCTGTTTCTGACCTTGGTGTATGTAAATTTACTGCTACTTTTTTTACATCGCATCCAATTAAATGCAATATAATTATTGACATAAAGTGCTTTGGGATATACTGAGGTTATGAAAGACGGTATGTAAATGTAATTATTTTGTTTTCATGCTTACTCGCTCCTTCTTCTGTTATGTGACAAATTCAAAGGATCAGGTTTCTTTTTGGAGTTCTTTTGTAATGGCGAGTGTATTTGTGAAGACATCAGACAGGGATGTACTTAGACTCGACAAAAATGGCCCTGGGCCTCATTTGTCAAGTTTTGTTCAGGCTTAAATTTGTTTGGGAATATCGGAACACTGTCACATTTTTTAGAGACATGAGCTCTGTGCTTATTCATTTTTAAATCATAAAATGAGATTATTGCTAACACAGATCCAGCCTGTGATGATTTGTCAACCACATTGTGACCTCTGGAATAAATGAATAGAAAATTGCTTCTGTGCAGACTTAACATTTTTATTGTGAAAGTTTCTCAATTCGGAATGACAGTTTTCTAGTTTGTGTGGTCTACATACCCTGATGTAAGATGGTCTCTGCTAGGGGATGTGGGCGAGGTTCACTAGCCTCATTAAATCACAGTCCCTGAATATGAATTCATATGATGCAGGGTAAGCTAATGAAATACAGATCAGTTCCATAAATGGAGAGTTTGAGGGTTCCTGCTTTGACGGGAAGGTCGTTAGCCATGTTTCCCAGCATGTAACATACAACTCTTCATATGTAACTTGTATGTCCTAGTGTGAGAAATACTATTCTACTCCGATACCTTTACCCATATGTCTTAAGATGCAAAAATGTCCTAGTCTGAAGGATTACTTTCAAATTGTGAGGATAATGATACAATATCAGTAAAGAGGAATCCTGGGTTTATTTGCTTATATGGATGATGAGGGCAATCCTCTATAACTGCTTGTATTTATGTAGTGCTTTAAATATAATACACCAACTCTGAGCTTTGCAAGTGCATTTATAATGCAGCATTTGACACCAAGCCACTAAAGTGAGAAATGAGTGTAGATGATCAAAAATGCAATTGAAAAGGTTGGCTTTGTGCTTTTTAAAGAAGGGAAGTAGAGAGATGGAGAAGTACAGTGAAGAGCTGCAGTTTTGTAGACTTGACAGAAATACTCTTGACCAATATAACTCTCAGATATTTACTTTATTTCAGGAAAGCCAACATTAGTTGTCAATCCCTAATTGCCTTTAAACTGAGTGCTTGTTAGGCTGCTTCAAAGGGCAGTTGAGAATAAACCACACTGCTGTCTGTCTGGAGTTACATGTGTACCAGATGAGTTAAGGATGGCAGATTGCCTTCCCTAATAGCATTAGTCAAATTAAATTCCTCCAGTACCATAGTGAACTTTGAACACGTCCACAGAGCTTTCATCGAGACTTCTGGATTGCTAGTCCAGTAGTATTAGCACTGTGCCACCCACAGCTGAAATAGAGGTTGTGAACCTGTAACCAGTGCATATTTGAAGAGCTGAGTTGACAGTATTGGCAAAGAAGAGTATTGATTAACACGAAAAAAAAAGTTTCTAAAGCATATCTGTGTCAATCTAGTAAGGAAACCGAATGACGAAGGGTCAGGTGGGCTAGAGGCATTAGCAATCTTTTTATCTCTTCTGGGTACTGTTCATTGTTTGGTTAGACGATCTGTCATGCAATTACCTGAACTGCACATTAAAGGCTCAATGTTTTCTGGAATGGATTTTAAATGCAGCATTACCAATTTGAACTGAAACCTTGACACTGCACATGAAGGTGGTTTTGTGGGCTGCTACTGAAATTTGATCAATATCTGTCAAGGTGATTGAGTGTAACATGGTGTCAACAACTGGTGATTGGTGATATTTATTGCTGTCACAATGCTGCCCAATTTCTTCTTGTTTGGAAAGCTTTTCCTGCATTGATACATCCAATTTGGATGACTGACCAGCATAATGCATACAGCTAAAACTTTTTAAGACAGCTTGAAGATGTATTATAAAATGCCATAATGAGTTATACACTTTAGTGTGGGAAATGATTTTGTTTAGATTAGATTTTAGATTAGGTTCCCTACTGCATAGAAATAGGCCCTTCGGCCCAACAAGTCCACATTTATCCTCCGGAGAGCAACCCACCCAGACCTTTTTCCCCCTATATTTACCCCTGATTAATGTATCTAACACTATGGACAATTTAGCATGGCCAATTCACCTAACCTGCACATCTTTGGATTGTGGGAGGAAACCGGAGCACCTGGAGGAAACCCACGCAGACACTGGCAGAATGGGCAAACTCCACACATAGTTGCCTGAGGCTGGAATCGAACCTGGGTCTCTGCACTGTGAGGCAGCATTGCTAACCACTGAGCCACAAGAAAAATTTCGTAGTTTCTGTCAAGAAATGGCTTGTTCTGCTGTATTGCTTTTGTCAAATCTGGGACAACCCAAAGTGACTTACAGTTTGACTATGCTTCAGTAGCACTTCACAATGTTAATGTAGGAAGCCCTGGAGCCAATTTATCCATTGAAAGCAGTGGGTTTTTAAAAAAAAAAAATTTGTCCTTCAGTAAGAGATAAATATTGGTCAGGGTTTTGTGAAGGGCTACTCTGCTATGCAAGAGGACAGCGCTGAAAATGTGTTGCTGGAACAGCGCAGCAGGTCAGGCAGCATCCAGGGAACAGGAGAATCGACGTTTCGGACATAAGCCCTTCTGATTCCTGAAGAAGGGCTTATGCCCGAAACGTCGATTCTCCTGTTCCCTGGATGCTGCTTGACCTGCTGCGCTGTTCCAGCAACGCATTTTCAGCTCTGATCTCCAGCATCTGCAGACCTCACTTTCTCCTATGCAAGAGGACAATCTGAGTTCCAGCATAGTTTGTCAACCAGCAGATGGCACCTGTAACAGTGGAGCACTCCTTCACCACAGTCAGGATTGAGTTTAAGGTCGAGAATGAGACTCAAACCTTCAGAAAAAACCTAAGTTGTGCCACTGACTTAAAGTCCAATTTTAAATATTAGACATTTTGATCATGTTTTGAAAAGGGGTCAAGGCAATAGGTGATACCTCTGTGTTCCTTGAACAACAAATAGTTGCGTGAAAGTTACATTTTTAGCTCCAGTGTTGCAGTTTCTTGAAACTGAACAATATAAGCAAGGCATTTAACTCTTCTTTCTGATCTGGAAGTTAATATTTTGTACTGACTGACTTTGAAGTTATGGTTACTAAGATTCCACATTATATTTGAGCAGTTATTTTAAATATGAACTAGGTTTACATTTCATTTCTTAACCATTTTCTAGAAAAGTCAACTGAGGAGCTGAATCTTCCTTAAATGGAAAAAGACTGCAGAAAGCTACAGAACAGCAAGGGGGAGTTGCATTTTTGATAAGGGATAGCATTACAACTGTACTGAGGGAGGATATTCCCAGAAATACATCCAGGGATGTTATTTGGGTCGAACTGAGAAATAAGAAAGGGTTGATCGCCTTATTGGAATTGTATTGCAGACCCCCTAATAGTTAGAGGGAAATTGAGAAACAAATTTGTTAGGCAATCTCAGTTATCTGTAAGAATAATAGGGTGGTTGTGGTAGGAGATTTTAACTTTCCAAACATAGACTGGGACTGCTATAGTGTTATGAGTTTACATGGAGAGGAATTTAAGCGTGTACTACAAAGGGTATGGAGGGATATGGGCCGGCTGTTGGCAGGTGGGACTAGATTGGGTTGGGATATCTGGTCAGCGTGGATGGGTTGGACCAGCGGGTCTGTTTCTGTGCTGTACATCTCTTATGACTCTATTTGGGAGTCCTCACCTGTGAATCTTAAGAAAACTAGCGTCCAAGTTCAGTGATTGGGGGAAAGCGCATCGAATGTTGGCTTTTATTCTAAAGGGAATGGCGTATAAAAGGAGGGAGGGTTTACTAAAACTATACAAGGCACTAGTTAGACCATAGCTGGCATGTTGTGAAGTGTTTTTGGGCCCTTATCTAAGGGAAAATATACTGGCATTGGAGACAGTCCAGAGAAGGTTCACTCAGCTGATACTGAATTCGGAAGGACTGTTTTTATGGGGAGAGCTTAAGTAGATTAGGCCTGTGCTTACTGGAATATCAGTAAATGAAAAGTGCCCTTTTTGAATCCTACAAGATTTTTAAGGGACTTGATGCAGAAAAGTGGTTTTCCCTGTGGAGAGTCTAGAACCAGAGGATATGACCTTTGAGCAGAGAGTCACCCTGGTTAGATGGGCTGAATCCAAAACTTCTCCTATGTTTTATAATCTTATGGCTACCTACAAGAACTATCAAAATGATACCCATAGTTAATTAATATAAAACTAAAATGTAAGCCCATGGAGTCAAGGATGCAGATAAAGGCTTCTGTCTATAAATTGGGACAGACAAGTGACCAAACAGAAGATTTAAAAATAAGGAATGTGAAGTGTCAACTTTAACATAGTTAAAAGGGCAACTGATACTCCAATGTCAGATGCCTAGATTCACGTGAGATTTTATACTAAAGTTCCGCATGGCCTTCGGACGAATGTACTACCCAGTGAACAGAAGAGCTCTCACTAGTATTGTCATCAATATTTATCCCTCCACTCTCAAGCTTTGCAATCTGGAGAATGGTTGAACTGTTTAACTGTTAAGTTGACCTGTTCTTTTGATAACTCCATTGCTGTGGAAGCTCCCTGTGAAATTTAGCAGTGGCTGAGAGGTCAACAATTTGAAAATGTTAGCATCCAGATCTGAAACTGATCATTGTTTATGGAACCTTGCTGTGTAATTTAGCTGTTGCACTTCTTGCACTCGAACAATTTACACTCGAAGTATTTGATTGGCTGTGAACTGCTTTAGTATCACCAGATTTTGTGAAAGCATCTTTTGTATAATTGCATGCTCGTTCGTTCTTAGTAGTGTATTTTATTGGGAAAAGGGGTGGGTGTCACACCAAGGAAGGAGTGATGTGGGTGTTAAGTACAGTATTCACTAAATAGAACAGAATCAGCATAGCTTTAGAGGCCTGAGAAAATTGCAGTGATTACTTTCAATTGTCTAGGCTGTGAAGTAATTAAAAAAACTAATTGAGTTTTGTTCAATATGACCTTGATAGAACTATGTTGTGAGTATACGCCAAGTTGTCAGCCCTGTGTACTGCAATGTGGAAACCTGTACTGCATTCTGGTCACTGTTTGAGAATAGAGTACAGCAATAGAAGGGATCATAACTGTGAATAAAGATAGCATCTTCATCTCTACAGTGCTGAATGATGTCTGTTTAAAAAGTAACCTTCTGTAAAATATCAAGAATATATGAAATAGGTTTGGGGCTTCTGTTTAACTCCCAAAATAGATTACTATTAGAATAAGCTACTTTCAATTAAGTGATAAAGCAGATCATTTAAAAATGCAATGAAGCATTGGGGTTTTGGAGGAATGACTCTTCTGGAGCGTATTTATAGCTGCATGCATGGCCTTCAGTTGTTGCTGTAAGTATAGGGAAGATCATGGGGAGGACACAATGATTCAGAATTGGTGATTAAAAGCATTTTGTTTGAAATGGTGTCTTTTTCGGTTGCATGCTCTGCAGAGTATTGGAAGGTTGTGATCAAGTTATACTTCAGAATTTGAGCATGAGCAGCAGTTCAGGGCAGTTGTTTAAGTGGAAGCTTCATTGTGTATTCATTTGAAGTTAAAAGTTCTTGTGAAAAATGCACCTTTTATTTAATACAACTTCAGGATGTTTCAAAGCTCTTTACAGCCAGTAAGGTACTTTTGAAGTAATAACCTCTGTATTGTTAGGAACAGGGCAGCTAATTTGTGTGCAGCAAGCTCCCACACAAAGGAATATGAAGATGACCAGTCAAATTCTTTAAATGATGTTGGTTGAAAGATGAATACTTGGGGGAAACTTGCTTGATTGTCTTCATATCTTACCATGGAATATTTCATTGGAAGGCTGGTGAGGCTCCATTTAATATTGCAATGAGAAAATATCTCCTTCAAGAGACAGCACCTCCAATAGTGCAACATGCCCTCAGTCCTACACTGGAAAATGAATCTAGATTTTATGTTCACTTCTCTGGAATTGGATTGAATCCACAACTTTCTACTTCAAGCATCATCAAATGAGACCAGAGACTTCAAACAAAGCCTATTTCTTTCCATTCATGCTATCACTAAATAAATTAATGGATGAATATCAGTGCTTTGCAGTGAAAGTTGCTGCAAATGTGTAAGTTTTCAAATCTAAATAAGATTTGGTATTTAGTTTGACATGCCCATAATAATGATCCAAAACTGGACAGAAATGAGGATGCAGGGAGGCTTTAAGGTGATTTAGACCAGTTGAATGAGTGGGCAAATACTTAACAGATGTCAGTGAAATGTGGATAAATGTCTTGTCGTTCATTTTGGCGTAAAAATAGAAAGGGAGAGTATTATTTCAGTGATGATAAATTGAGAAGTGTGGATACTGAAAGGGATCTTGGGTGTCTTTTGCTCTTGTTCTATCTGGAAATGCTATATTTCACAGCCACATTCCTTTTCCCACCACCAGTAAATAACCTATGGCAATTTTCACCCATTACCACTACCATTTTATCAGCTGTGTTTCTAATTGTTCATTTTGATGCGTAGAGCCTGTTGTGAGATGAGTGTCTAGGTACTCCAGTCAATGAAATGCAGGCAGGTGCATCAAACAGTCGACCTTCATTGTAAAAAGTTTTGAGTTCAGAAATAGGAATGTTTTAGTGCAGTTATATAGGGCCTTGGTGAAACTGCACCTGGAGTATTGTGTGCAGTTTTGGTATCCCTGCCTAAGAAAGGATATATTGGCATAGAGGCAGCACATTGCAGGTTCATGAGGCTGAGACCAGAGATCACAACACTGTCCGAGGGGGAGAGATTGATTTGACTGGACCTGTATTCAATGAAGTTTAGAAGGATAAGAGGGCATCTGATTGCAATATATAAAATTCTAACAGGACTGAACAAACTAGATGCTGGGAGGATGATTTCCCTGGTTGGGGAGTGTAGAATCAAGGCCCACAAATCTGGAAACAGGGTAGATCCTTTGTGACTGATTCTTCACTCCAGAGATAGTGGAATTATCTATCTCAAAAGTTAGATAGATAATTGACACTGAATATACTCAAGCAAGAGAGATGTGTTTTTAAATTTTAAAGGCATTTAAGAAGCATGGGAAAAAGGTGGGAATATGATATTGAGAAAGGGAATCAGCCATGGTTATTTTTAATGGCAGAGCATACTTGAAGCGTTGAATGGCCTGTTCCTGGATCTATTTTCAATAATGTACAGAACACAATGATTCAGTGTTGGGACATGGATACTTCTGCAGGATATTATGATACAAATGGGCTATAGCTAAATTTTGGACTAGAATTTTTCAGAACCTTTTTGTGTTCTTGTTCCCAATACCCTTTTAATAATGTGTTCTTTCAGATTCGCTTTTTCAAAAGAAAACTGCTTCAACAATTGGAAAGAATTCAAAATCCTTTCGTAAGGAGAGGTTTTCTTTTTGACCATGCAGTCCCAACCTCCAAACACTAGTTCTGTATTTCAGTTTTTGCTACCTTGCTGTCACTATGCAATGCAAACAATCCCTTCATCTAGTTAGGAACTCCAGTGTTGAAGTTCCACTCTAGAGGCATTTAATTCAGACCAGCAATATTGCTTTGTACTACCACTGCAGGATCACTGCACTGAGGTGCTGCCTTTGGATTGTTAAACTTGTTTTGTCTACCTGCAGGTGAGATTTGAATAGCTGCTGTCATCTGCATGTAATCTTCAATCAAGTTCACAAAACTATTAACTGGTTGTTATCTGCATTGCTGTTTTGGAGAGTGTCTTGCCACTTTTTTTTTTTAACATTGGAGTAGTCATTCTCCAAAATTATTTAGTTTATTGTGATGTGCTTTATGACTTCCTGTGGTCATGAAAGAAACATTTACATTTCTTGTATGCTTCCATCGCATGCAGTGGTCAGAGAACTGTTCTTTTCAGCGTGCGAGTATATGAAACTAGTTGAATGAAATTCATAATATTAGATGTTATGATATTATAATAGCCTAATTCTAACCTAACCTAGATTGTTCTTACATGTGAAAAGAGGAAGGCTGATGTGACAGATGATCTGTTATTATACCTTTGTTATGGGATTTGCACTAAGTCAGTGTGTCAGTTCATTGGGCTATATTTTCCAGGCAGTTCCCTGCAGATGATCACTCTGCCCTTTCTTTATGAAAGAAGTTAAAAACCTCAACACCAGGTTATAGTCCAACAGGTTTATTTGAAAGCACTACCTTTCGGAGCTTCATCAGGTGGCTATGGAGTATAAGATGATGAAGGAGCAGCGCTCAGAAAGCTAGCGCTTCCAAATAAGCCTGTTGGACTATAACCTGGTGTTGTGTGATT
Source organism: Chiloscyllium plagiosum (assembly GCF_004010195.1). Taxonomy (NCBI): domain Eukaryota; kingdom Metazoa; phylum Chordata; class Chondrichthyes; order Orectolobiformes; family Hemiscylliidae; genus Chiloscyllium; species Chiloscyllium plagiosum. The sequence goes on from NC_057719.1 coordinate 82,177,310, forward strand.
TTTAACTTGGTGTCCACCCCAGTCCAACACTGGCTCCTCCATTTCATGAAAGAAGGAAGCTCCACATTTGAGAAGATTCTACTTAGGATTCCCTCAGAAATGCAGAACCATAATTGCATTTTGACAGTACTTGTATAGGGTACAACTGTCAGAGGAAAGCAAACTACGCCTTTTTTTTGGTTTTCAACTTCTGTTGGATTTAATGGCCACATTTGTATATGGTCAGGGAATCATAATGGCACAGTCCCTTTCCTTCATTATATTCTGTTGCCTTTGAGTACTACTGAATTCCTTTTAAAATGATTGACTGTCCCCACTTTCACACCCCTGTAGGCGGCGAACTCTAGGTTATTGCCACTCCTATACGTGTAATATATATACACGTGTGCTCATTGTCATGTGTGCATGCACACTGTCCCCATGTCTTTATACCATTAGCTAATAGAAGCCACTTTTGGTTCATAAATCTCAAATAGCTACCATACAAACTCCGGTAAATTCAGAAAGTCAAATAGGTCTGTATTTCAAAAGGCAGGTAATATAAAAATAGGAAAGTTTTTTTCCTAAAATTAGAAAGGCACAATTCAGATCATAGTTGAAACATTATGAGCAGTTATAGTCCCTTTAATTGGTTGTATTGCCAATCCAGGTAATTCCCATTAATATACCTTTGGTTCAGAAAGCAACCATTCACCACAGCTGTTTTCTGTCATTAGCTGAGTTTCTGAATTAGTAGTTTAGCAGTAATACCACTAGGCCATTACTTCCCCTATCAGTTTTTATACTTTAAACTCCAGTGGCTGAGCAGGTCATGCTTACAATGTTTCCTCCCAAAATAAACCTTTCACCCTAGAAATCAGACAAGTGAACCTGCTCTGAATTTAATTAAGGAGACCAGCACTGCACTCAGGACTCCTAATGTGGTTGAACTTGGGCCCTTTACTAGTGAAGAAATACTGCCATAGGTTTATATTTGATTCCCTTTGCAACAAATGTCAACGTTTCATTTATCGTCCTAATTAATTTCTACACCTGCAGACTAAGTTTTGCTATATGTACCGAGACACCCAAATTTTCCCCTCCACACTGAATCATCTCCAGAAAGGCAACCCATTTTATTAGTTTTATGGGGAATTGTTAATGGGGGCGGGGATTGAAGATCAACTTTCAGTTCAAAGAAAGGAACAGTTTCACTACCATGGTGGCAGACCTGAACATCATGCGTGATTTCAGTTAATCAGACAGCTCAGTTCTCACCATATGAAAATGAACGTCCTCCAATTAAGTATTTGTACTCTATATTGCTCCCTATCCTTTTCCATAGGTAACCTAAACCTTCTGATTCAACGATCATTGTTCCCTAAACTTCCCCATATTGACACTTGATCAATTTGGCAAATCCCTGCCCAGAACCCAGAGTCAGGTAGGAGAAAGTGAGGACTGCAAATGCTGGAATACCAGAGTTGAAAAATGTGGTGCTGGAAAAACACAGCAGGCCAGGCATTCCTGAAGAAGGGCTTATGCCCAAAACGTCGATTCTCCTGCTCCTTGGATGCTGCCTGGCCTGCTATGTTTTTCCAGCACCACATTTTTCAACTCCAGAACCCAGAGTCAGCAAAGCTTACTGCTTTGACTTTGGAAACATCAAGACAATACTCCTGAACATATCTCAAGAACTCTTCCCCTTCTTTGTTTTTTCAAAACATTATGCACACAGTGCTGCGGTCATCATTGATTATCTATGCAGGCATTATTCATTTCTGTGCATTGCCAATTTTGGTTATTAACTGCAGAGATTCAAGACTTGGCCCATATCCTAACTTGCACCACGTCCTGTTCATCTGTCACCCTTGTGCCTGCTGACATGCATTGGGACCATTTGTTGAAATCATCAATGGCCCTGTCACCTAATTGTCTCTAAACTTTTAACTTCTTGAGCACCCCTGATTTTCTTGCGCCATTGACAATTGTGCCTTTTGTTTGTCTTGATCCAAAGCTCTAGAATTATCTTGTTAAACCTCTTCACATCTTTCTTCTCTTGTCTTTCTTTAAGATTTCCTTAAAACTTAGCTCTTTGACCAAGCCTTTTAGTTTGACTGTCCCCCTGTCCTAATATCTCCCTAAACCGTTCAGTATTGAATGTTGTTAATACTGTTGTGGTGCTAATGGAGATGTTTTGCTACTGCACTGTAAATTCAAGTTATTGTTCATCTTGACTCTGATTTTGAAAAAGAGGTGGTGAAAGCTGCTGTTCTCTTGTGAACCACCCTGATTTGAGCAACAATGAAGCATAGATGCAATGAAGGTTTAGTGTTGTGCTCTATTGCTGTCTTCCCCTGTGCTCCAAGTAAGAATCTGGATCTCTGGAGAACCTCATTGTGTAAACCTTATTGCTGGATTTGCATATTGACAATTTAATTTGGTCATTGTCAAGTTCTGAATACAGCTAATTGGTTTTCTGATTCAGTTTTGGATAAATAAAAATGACTGCTACAGAATGTGGCACTGCTGTTCAGCTGTCTGATTTATTCAGGATAAGAGTTAATTGAGACATTTGCTTAGTGGTACAGCATTATTTATTTAATCAGCAAAATAAAGGTTACTTGTGAGACTTAATGCAATTGCTGTTTCAACAGGTAATATGTATTTCCTGTATAACTATAGAGTTTATGGTGTCAATAATGATGTGGGTTGACAATTTACGAATACAAGATGACACTATTTAGCTCAGCTTCTGTACTGGTGGTTATGCTTCATACAAACTACCTTTTTGTCTCACCTCCTTGATCGCATTGCTTTCTTCTTCAAAAGCTTGTCTACTTTACCTCACTTCCTTCTTTTGGGAGTGAATTCCCTATTCTTCTCATTGATCTCTGGATAAATTTAACTTTAATTTTGTGTTTGTATAACTAACTAAATTTTAATTATTGCTTTTTATTTGGCTTTCATCTGCCATCTTTGTGGCCATCTTTTCAAAACCTTTTACTGTCATCAAGATCTCAGCCCTCGGCTTTTGTAGGAGGAAAAAAATCCTAGCCTGTGAAATAATTCTTGGTATAACTGCTGGATTCTGCTATCTTTCTAAGATCATTTTTATATCCTCTTCAGTACCTTTACATCATCATTAAGTATAGAAAGGGAACTGTTTGCACTGTTCAAGTAGTTTCTAACTAGTCTGCTATACAAGTTGAACATGACTTAGTCTTACTCAGTTCTATCCTTCTAGAAATGAACACAGTTATTTTCTTATCTTTGTTCATTCTTTTTAGTCAACTTGTTTCACTACTTTTTATGATCTGTGTATTTATATTGCTGATCCCTTTGTTCCTTTAATCCATGCAGACATGTTTCTTTTCAGAGAAATATTCTTGCTCTTTAGCTTTTTATTCTTGGTAAAATGTGTGCTATATTCAAATACTTTGGCTTTTTGTAATGTTGAGAGATATAAATTGAAGGCAGAATTTGGGATGAACTTCTTTACTCTGTGTTTGGAATGTAATATTTCTAGATAGAGTAATTCAAGGAAATTGCAAGGATGTATTTAAGAGTAAGCTAGATTAACGTTTGTTCATTGGCTGTCATTTGCAGATGAGGATGACTCTCCCTCAGGCTGAGTTTTTCGGTGGCTGTACGGACAGATGTGGCTTCTGGAGGCTCTTTACCCTTGGGGCAGAATGTGGTCATGGGAAGAGGTGGATGGGGTGTTGTTGTGGCAATGTGCTTGTTATGCTGTTTTCGTCTGGCTTCTGCTTTTTCCTGACATCAAGTCTTGAGGTGCTCTATGCCTTACCAAGTGGTAGTCCTCCATTTTGGACGTGTCTTGGCCAGTGATTCCCAGTTGTCTGTGGGGATGCTGCACTTCACCAGTGAGGCCTTAAGGGTATCACTGAAGCACTTACCTGCCATTTTGGAACTTGGAGTAGAGCACTTAATTGGAGAGTTGCACGTCAGTCATGTGCATTATGTGCCTAGCCTATCACAGCCGATCAAGGGTAATCAGTGCCTTGATGTTGGCCTGGTTTTGATGTGTCTTTCTTCTCAGCAAATTTGCAGGATCTTGTGTATGCAGGTTGTTGGTACTGTTATCGGTGCCTTGAGGTATCTGCCACAGACATTCCACATATCAGAGCCGTAAAGGAGGCTATGAATCACTACAGCTTTGTCAACCATGAGTTTGGTGTCGGATCTGATGTTGTTGTTCTTGGACACCTTTACCCTAAGGCAGCCAAAGTCTGCGCTAGCACACTGGAGGTGGTAATAAATCTCTTCAGCAATAGTTGCTTTGGCTAACAGGACACACTCGAGGTATTGGAAGTGGTCAATGTTCTGATTTCTCCCTGTGGACCTTGATGATCAGGAATTCATTCCACAATACCAGGCCAGATTGGTGGAGGACCTTCATGTTGTGGATGCTCATTGTGAGACCCAGGCTGTCATTTGCCTCTGTAAAGGTGCTGACGATGGTCTGGAGTACATCTGAGATTACACATATGCAAACATCATCTGCATTCTGCAGCTCAATGACGCAGACACTGATTGGGTGACATTTTGGTTTTGATTTGAAGACCATGTAGGTTGAATAATTTCTTGCTGGTTTTGTAAGTTATCTCCACTCTATTGTGGAGCTTGTCAGTGGTGAGGTGAGGCATTGCAGCGAGGTAGGTAGAGAAGTGTTGGATGATGACATCGCCTGAACAGGGAATGGGTCAGTGGTGGAGCCATTTGTCGTTACCATTACTTTCATGTTGTTAGATGGTGATAAACTTCATGGTGCACCCAAAGCAGAGAGGGATGCTGCAAAATGCTCTTAAATTAACATGTGAAAGTAAAACACATGGGATTGGGGGCAGTGTACAGTGGAAACTCGATTATCCGAATGAGGTGGGCGGGCACTATTTCGTTCGGATAATCGATTATTTGGAAAATTGATTTAATGCCTTTCCTCTGGGGCTCGGAGTTTTAAAGTCTGCTCTCTGTTCAGGAGACTAGCAGCACCACACAGTGTGTGAGACACTACCTCCAGTCCAACCTCTCCCCTTGCCACCTAGCATAAAGCATGTGAGTCCCTGCCCCCAACACAGCCCCTCACCCCCTATCTGGGGCACCCGGACTGCACACCAACAACAAGACTGCTGCTACCTTTTGTGGTGTAAGTCTCCGAAAAGCACACAGACACAGCCACACATATAACTTTTTACTGCAAATTTTTGACAGGTTCCACGTTTGCCTTGTACAGGGCAATGTTGGAGAGATTATCTGGGGATTGGAGGGTTTAGGGTACACCCCTGTGTAGAACTCCAGGAAAAGTGTGGATAGAGGACGGGAGGTCAGTCATTTGGAGATGGTGCCTGTTTAATCACTAACAAAAGACGCGATCACTGTTGGAAGCATGTCTTTGATGTAATTTTTCTATCGGGACCTCGAGATCTCCTCCTTCAGATAATCTGATTTTCGGATAATTGGTATTTGGATAATCGAGGTTCCCCTGTATTTATATGGATAGAGCACTGGTTGGTAAAGTAAAGTAGGAATAAACTGGTCATTTTCCCAGTGTTAGCAGTGACTAGGATACTACAGGACGTCTTTGATTCACAATGTTGCTGATTTAGATGAGGGAACTAAATTAAATATCTCTAAATCTGCGTAGAAGGAACTTTGAGCAGAGATGCTTCAGTGTGATTTGGTCAAGTTGAGTGAGTGGGCAAATGCTTGGCAGATGAAGTATTATGTGGATAACTCAGGGTATCCACTTTAGTAGCAAAGGCAGGAAGGCAGATTTTTATCTGAATTGTGATTTGAGTTTGCAAAGTGGGAGGTGCATCAAGACCTGGGTGTCCTTGGACACCACTCATTTGAAAGTAAGTATGCTGGTGCAGCAGTCAGTGAAGAAGATAAATGGTACGTTGATCTTCATTACAAGAGGATTCAAGTATTGCAGCAAGGATGTTTTTCTGCAATTATTCAGGGCCTTGGAATATTGTGGGTAGTTTTGCTCTCCTTATCCCTTGCTAGGGAGAGAATGCAATAAACGTTTACCAGACTGCTTTCCCAGTAATTAGAACTAATGTAGGAAGAGAAACTGAATCGGTTAGAACTTTATTCACTGGAGTTTAGAAGAATGAGGGGCGATCTCATAGAAACCTGTAAATTTGACTAGTCCAGGGTAAACATTGGTTGGCACCTGAAGAGAATTTGAAGAGCGATAAAAGGGTAGGAGAGTGGGGCTTGATGAATGGATCTTGCAGTGAGTTTGCACAAACTGATTTGTAAGATGCCCTTGTATGCCACTATTCTATCACATCACTCACTTCCTGTGATGTGATACTGACTAAATAAGCTGTGTGATGATGCTTTTATGATGTTTTTCAGAGTTAAATATTAGCATGGACAGCTGGGAGAACTCTCTTGCTCTTTCTCCAGGATATTTAAATTTTTGTCTGAAAGATTCTGGATTCTTTGACTGAAGCCTTTGGAGTGGAACTTGAACAGTCTGAATTAATTGAGAGTATTGATTTATTTCCTTGTTTTTTAGAACTTTGTTATTCTACTTAGATTATTTGCAGATTGGAGAGTATTTTTATGTGAACTTTTTCCTGTTATGGAACTCGGAATTTCACAAGATCTGAAACTGTATAGATCATCAAAATCAGACTGTTGGCCTGCTGAGATGTGCATTTTGTCACCATACAATTCTGAACTATCTCAGACTTGGTGAAACCAGCAGCAAACAAGGCCTTTAAAAACACTGATTATCTCTCTACTGGATCAGAGATGTTAGTAGAATAAGTGAATGGAAAAAATTATAGTGAATGGATTTCATTGCAGCCAAATGTGAAGCCTTTTATATTGGGCTTAAAAAGGACAGATCAAAATTGTTTTCATACGGTCAAAAATGAGAAACCTGGGGACCAGATACATGGATAATCTAAAATGTCGTCAAGTGAAGTGAATGATCAAAAAGGTTAATTGAATGCTGGTCTCCTTTATCTCGGGAATTCAAGGGGGGGGGATAAAACTAAGTTTTAGCTATACTGGATAGATCTTTGGGTTACACTTTCAATGTTGAGTGTAATTTTATTTTCCAGCCCCTGGGACATATTAATATAAAAACTGAGGATTTTTAAAACCTATAAGTATTAAGGCTTGTGAGGCAAATGTGAGTTTGTGGCATTAAGATCATTTGGTGGTCTCTTCATTTGGTGGAGAAAGTGAGGTCTGCAGATGCTGGAGATCAGAGCTGAAAATGTGTTGCTGGAGAAGCGCAGCAGGTCAGGCAGCATCCAGGGAACAGGCGAATCGACGTTTCGGGCATGAGCCCTTCTTCAAGCCCTGTTCCCTGGATGCTGCCTGACCTGCTGCGCTTCTCCAGCAACACATTTTCAGCTCTTCATTTGGTGGAACAGGCTTGAGTGACAAAATGGCCTACTCTTGATTGTACGGTGTTGCAGGATTTCCCAAATTGATAGCAGCAATGGAGGATTTTGGTTTTGTGAAGAGTCTAATGAAATTGTGATTTGATAGAAGAAAGAAGGTTCACAGATAAAATTAATCATGTTCAAAATCATGAAGGTTTTTTATAGACTGCATGAGATAAACTTTGCAGTAACAGAACCACAGTTTTGATTTTTGTTAATCTGGCATTGTTCGACATCTGCCTGCTCCTTGCTGCTTTTACCCCCAAATTCTGTCCGAGCAAATGAAATTGCTTCTAAATATTGCATAGATTTTCCAGTGGTTTTCTTGCAATCTGACTGTGATAAGCAAGTCACAGTCAATTACATTCAGTCTGTATACATTTTGTTCATAAAGCACATCCATCCTCTGCATGCAGACCTTACCAGTTCCCAGGTTGGTTTGCATGTGACATGTAAACCCCTCAGCTGGTGACTGCGCCAAGAATTAAAACTGTTCCAAGAACTGACAACAAGCCAGATGCATAATTTTAAAGTATTTTCTAATCAACCTGTACAGATATTATTATACATCTCTGGAGCAGGTGGGACTTGAATCCAGGTTCTCCTGGCTCGATACCACTGCATTATACCCCAAGAGGCCTATTAAAGGTAGAACGCAATACAGCTCATGATCAGTCGATGTGTCAATGCAGGTATTTAATAACGTCTCACAGCACTTCAGTGTATTTCCTTTCTACAAAGCATATCCAAATCTTTGCTGTTTTCTACCAATATGTTTGTAATGACTCCAGTTGATTTCTAATTGTTTTCATTGCTTATGTCTGCTTAAAAGTTCACCTGTGGCTATGGGAAGAACCTATTGAGTGTTGTGGTGGTTTGTTGGACCTCACTATATATTATTTTAAATAAATCCTAGAAGTGTCTAGTTTAGCTTAATATTTCTCAAGAGAAAGATTCTGCAGGTCTGCCTTTGGTACCGTGAAGTTAAAGCTTGCTCTTGTTTTCCCTTCCCTCCCTGCTCACTACCACCACCAGAGAGTGATATGATTTTGGTTTTCTTATTGCTTTCTAATGGAGTCTTTCTGGCCCATTGCAAGCTTAATTGCTCGATAGCTTAGCATAAAATTGACCATGAAGCTCGTGGATTGTCATAAAACTCCTGTCCCATGTAGTAATAGACTTTAAGGAAAGAACCCTGTCATCCTTACATGGTCTGAAGTATGTGACTTCAGTCCCATAGTTGTTCTGATTTACTCTTGACTGCCCTCTTAGACTGAACTAGCCATTCAGTTCAATTAAATCATTGCAACATGCCAATAGTAAGGAGGAATAAATGCAACCATTATCGGTAATACCTATATCCAGAAAATGACTTTAATAAAAAAATTGAATCACCTTCTTCAGTTTAAGTACTATAGGGATTGTGACAGTGTGTTGAGTTTAAGAAGATTCGGGAAGGTGTGTGTAAATTTTTCTAAGAGTAATTATTTTTAATAGGTCACATTTTCATGTTCCATCAGAATATATCCTGCAGTCAACTGCTCCTGACTGCTTTAATGAGGTTTAGATCTCCTGTGGCTTTCCTGATGCTCAGAACTTTGCACATTCTGGTAATGGCAGGAGGAAAGTTGCTTTTGATCAAGGTTGTGGAGGCAAACCTGATTGCGTTATCTTCTCATGATGTATGGTAAAAACACTGTGCAGGGAAACAGTATTTTATCGAATCGCTACAGTTTGGAAACAGGCAATTGGGCCCAACAAGTCCACACCGACCCTCCGAAGACTGTCCCACCCAGACCCATTCCCCTACCTTTATTACTCTACATTGCCCCTTACACAGTCCTGAACAATTTAGCATGGCCATTTCACCTACACATCTCTGGATTGTGGGAGGAAACCGGAGGACCTAGAGGAAATCTACGCAGACACTGGGAGAATGTTCAAACTCCACACAGACAGTCACCCGAGGCTGGAATCAAAACTGGGTCCCTGGTGCTGTGAGGCAGCAGTGCTAACCACTGAGTCACAGTGCCGCCTTAGATCATTTTGAGGGCAATGGTTCAGGTGGGGTAGTGTGTGATGTATTTCACAGGCAATAATAGGCATGAGGTGTTGTTGATGCTCTCCATTGCTGGTAGCTGCACTTGACTTTATGAACATTATTTGAGTATATTTTAAAAAAGCAACTCATCGTTACCAGTGACAGCCATGAGGGAGCCATTTTAAGAATTCATTAGCCTGATTCCCTCTTTACTTGGGAGAATGCCTGGCCTAATCATTTGAACTCCAATAATGGAGCAAATACTTTTAGGGGAAGGGATGCAAACCTTAGAATTGTGTGAGAAGGCCATCGCATTGAATTCTTGGTGGAACGTCATAAATTTGGGGAAATAACACAACCTATCTATTTTGCATTGCTGTTGTTTGGGATGGTGCTATATTTGATTTTTAAAAATGCGTCTTGTCAAGTGAGTAAAGCTTCCATTTTGCTTTTGTTTTTACAGGTGCAATTATGAAATGTCCTGCCTCTTGATATCGTATGACATGAACTGCACTGATTGTAACATAACCAGGTTAAACAGCACAACTATGGGTAAGATGATGCTGGGACACAATGGTGTCAGAGGCAGCAGGGACTATGAAGAAAGAGTGGCTGATGCTGAGAGCAAACAGGAGTACCATCCCAAGCACCGCAAGATGTACCCGCTCCGGAAGCGCATGCATGTGCAGCCAGGCAATTACTCTTCCCCAGGGGTTGTTCAGCAGCTAGAAGAAACACCAGTTGATGGGGTGAGCTCTGCACAGGCTATTGTTGAGCAATGGGATTATCAGGGCGACCAGGACCCACTTCAAGGGGAGACACTCCAGGCAGAGAGGAATGAAGACACTGGCAAAGAGAATGCCAAGATGGATTCTGTGGCCTCACATACTGCTGAGTCACGCCCACGAAGGCTGGCCAGTCTGAATGCTGAGGCAGTTAACAATCTGCTGCTGGAGCGCGAAGACTGCCCGTCATCCAATAGACGGTGCCGAAAAGGTCCCAGTTGTGGCATGGAATGCACTGAAAACCGGGGAGACTGTAGGACTGGCTACCCGGCGAAAAGACGGATAGGTAGTTCAAGTGGTTCATTCGATGGTGATGTTTTCACCTGTGCAGGGAGTGAGCCAACACCTGCCATGGGTGATTGGGAGAGTGGGCTTGCTGAGCTATCAGGCAAGAAGCGCATGGCCAGTCTCAACGCTGCTGCATTCCTCAAGTTGAGCAACACCAGGGATGTTTCAGCTGGGCGGCGCAGCCGTACAGATGGAGAGAACAAACCAGGCAAGGTAATGGGTGGGACACGACCAACCTGCTCGCACCCGCTGGCTGGGCGCCGCTGTCCGCGAGCCAAAAGGAAGGACTTCAGGAGTGATACTGCAGCCAAACTTGGCCCTGGCACTGACTCAGGGGATAGTGAAGGACAGCACAAAGAGGAGTCAGCCAACGTAGGGCAGCATTCTATATTGCCTGTTAATGCAGATGTTCCCTACCCTTATGTGGACAAGACCAATGGATATTTCCATCGGTTATCAATGCTTATGGGAAGCCAAGCCATGATTCGGCCCAAGTACCAGGCTCTGGAGGAGAACAGTGCTTCTGGTGCTGAATTTACACAGCCAGTGGCTCCATTTCAATCGCACACTTCATTAACATTGGACAACTTTGCATCTGATCCGGACCACTATGAATTTCTGCCTCCTGAAGTCTGCCTTGATTCTCCAGTGGATGACCTCTATCTACACTACGATCGAAGTGACCTGGTGCCCATTGGCTGCAGCTCTACACATGGCTGTCCCATGTGCTCAGCTGCTTTCTCCTGCTGCACGCCACCTGATGATGAAGGAAACCTGCTCATTTCGCAGAGTGCTTCGCCGTCGGGTATGCTGTATTCGCATGCTCCTTGTGTGGCCAGCCTTTGCGTGGGGAATACAACAACTGTGCACTGTGTGGGCATGAATGGCTATGATCTTTGCAGAGTGCTCCATCCATCCTTAAATAGGGATGTGGTCAGGCGGACTTCAATTTCTGACCAGACAAGTTGTCTCCACGAGCTGGGGGCAAAAGCAGGTAAGTGGGTAAGAATGTAGATAAGACTAGCCTTCAATAATGACTGAGTTTAATATAAGGCACACTAAAACTAGGGCCCTAAACATGAGAGAGTTTATGGATAAAACAGTATAAAATTGAGAGGCTACATGGCCAGTGAATAGTGAGAACTTAAAAACTTGTTATCCAATGAGTAATGGAGGAGAATTGTCTGGGTATGTTCAAGGGGAAGCTAGGTAAGAACTGTAAAACAGTTTGAGCATGAGATCATTGGATCTGTTGTGTTACTACTGACACTCTGCAAGAACAACTCCTGCCAGTCCCAGTGTGTCCCATCATTTCTCTGTGGCCCTATGTGCAATTAATAAAATTTAAATTACGCCATTCCTTTTTTGAAAGTCATAATTTAATCTACGTAGTGCACATTTGGCTGTCTGCTTTAGATCCTAATAACGTGCTCCATGTTTAAAAGAGAACTTCCCTGATGTTTTAAGCTGTTGCTGGATTTTTTTGTGGGTGTGGTCATGAGGATGAGAAGGTGAGGAAGTTTGAGCGAAGTCTAAGTACTGCTATTGGCTGGTTGATCTGAGTGGCCTGTTTCTGTACTGCAAGTTTTATTTAATTCTGGAGAAGCATCTTGTACAGTGGCGTCCTCAGAGTCTGGGATTGGAAGGAAACCATAAAGGTATAGTGGTGCAGTGATGGAGTATCACTTCATGTGCTCAGTTCCCTGCTACAAGCAAGCATCCTGTACCAGGGAGAAGGGGTAACTTAATGAAATGTGGAAAAGAACATATTTTGTGCAACTATAGTTCATTAGGCTGACCGGGTGATGGAAATATTTGTTTGAATTGTTCACTGCTTAAAGCAGTAGTAGACATTACATGGGACCTTTTAGTCATTTTTCCTGCTTCTGCCCCACTCTGGCCTCCTGTCCATTCCTTGGAACAAGACTTAAGGAAGCAGCAAGCATGAGGGAGAAGGCGAGTGGGCAATAAGTAGACAGAATGAATAATTTACTAGAACACTTTAGCTGTATGATTGCTGTACTGCTACAGTTAATCCTGAATTTAATCCCTGTTTTACGTGTCAAAAGAGCATTTCAAAGAAATAACTCTCAATGAATCTGTAAGTATCTTAAATTCTGCTGGCAGCTGATTCAAAAAATTTTCTAATATCACATTGGTCCCCTCAATTATTTTAGTGAGCATCACCGTGTTAAAGAAAAGATTTGTATATGTCGCACCTTTGGCAACCTATTATCAGAAGATGCTTTATGGTCAAATGCTTTTGAATTATAGTCACTGTTGTGATTATAAGGAATATGGCAGCCAATATATGCACAGCAACTCCTACAAGTAGCAATGTGATAAATAACATAATAACCTGTTTAAATGATGGCTCATTCAGTGCTTATTGTTGGCTAGGACACTGGGGTGAAACTTAATTTTATATAGACTGCTGTTAATCAACTTGAACCATGATATCTTGGGTAAGTGGGATCTCAATTTTATACCTCATCTGAAAGGCAGTACCTCTGTCAGTTCAGGACTTCATGAGCTTTGCAACAGCATGTTAAACTAGATTTTGTGCTCTGCCTCTGGGGTGGGGCTCAAACACAATATTTGGACTCTTGGTAAAAGCCACTGAGTCATAGCTGGTATAAAATACCGATTGTCTGTAAAACTAGGGCAATACTAATTGTGTTATACATGTCTGCAGTTAATTTATTTTGACCATTGGTTTCAAAATTATTTGGAGTACAATGCTAATATATTGCATAATATATTGTAATAGATTATGGAAGTTTATGGTAATGGATCAGTGTATATGATTAGCACTAAAGATGATAATGACTTGGAAATAAATCTATGAAAATGTGAAGTAAGGTTCTACATGTATTCTGACAGCATCCACCTCCATCTCTCCACCAGCCCTCACTCGTGCTTTAGGTTGCTTATCTGTCACTGAGATGAGCCTCCATTTCCTCAGCTGCTTTGAAGACTAAATGCATTGTATTTGTGTTTCCATTATCCTCGCAATCAATGACTTCTCAAGGTCCTAACCACTGTCTCGAACTGAACCTGACAATTAGTCATTCTTCATCCCTGTACTCACTCACATGGTATTGGCACTCGGTCAACTAATGCATTGAATTTTAAAATTGTCATGCTGGTGTTCAGACCACTTCGCGATATTGTTCCTCCCTATCTGTAGCCTCTTCCAGTCCTACAAACCGCAAAGAAATCTGCATTAGCCAACTATTACCTGTGCTGTGGAATTCCCTTCCTAATCGTGCCTGTCTTTCTGCCATTTCTGCTTTTAAGATCTTGTTCTAAGACAACTATGATCAAACTTTGTGATCTGTCCTTATATTTCCTTCAGTTCATTGTCAATTTTTCTGTGACCAAGCATCCCATATTAAAGGCACTATATAATTGCTAATTGTGTTATCAGCCTCAACTTGAAAATTACTGAGAAAAATAATTTTGTATCCCTTTTGAGATTTTCATGCTCAACAATTGATGTTTGGTTGAAAGTCCAAGGACTGCATGGTGGTAACTAATATTTTTGAGTAAAATTACAGGAACTGAGTGTCCTCTAATGATATGTTGTACTTAGCTGCACATATTACTGTTTTTAACTTGATCTGATTTATATGTTACTGAAGTATTACCAATATTGTTTGTGGGCAATAAAAGCGGAGGTCATCTTTTGAAGCCGTAGCTGGTTTTAACCATGTTGAGGAATGAAAAGGGTATATATTGCAATTTGCTGCTGTGACTTTGCAGCACTTCTGAGGACTAAAGGTACACCAGTACAGCAAGTTAGCAGGGAGGATACTCTTGGGTCACACTTTCACATTGGATATGACTCATTATGCTTTGTTGTTCCTGCTTTGTATGTTTCCATCCCTGTTTCTCTCCCTTTGTTTAAATCGGCTAACCAAATTAGGCAAAGTATGTGAACTATTGAAGAAAGGTCTTAATTTACTCATAAGCTTAATTGAGGCAACAGATGAGCAGCCATTCACGGTGAGTGTAATGAATACCCATTGATCTAATATTCTAAACACACTGCTTGGCTGGATTTACCCCCGATCAAGGAGGTAATCCCCAGCTATATTACTAGCAGGCATTGCATAACACCTGAGAAACACTAACATAAATGTTTTATTTTAAATTGCAGCATGAATTTACTTCTAAGATTTCCTTACATTTTTTTTCCTGTTCAGTTGTGTGGACATCTGTTTTTGGCTGGTCTATGTTAATTGCCCATCTACAGTTATTTTTGAAGATTATGGTGAGTTTCCTTCTTGAATCACTTCAGTCTACAAGCTATAGGCTGACCCACCGTGCTGTTGGGATGGAATTCCAGGATTTGACCCAGTGACAATCAAGAAGCAGTAATATATTTCCAAGTAAGGATAGTGAGTGACTTCATGGTTTAGGAAGGTGCTATCTCAGGATCTTTGAATTTCCACATGCATCTTCTAGATAGTACACACTGCTGCTACTGAACATTGGTGGTGGAGGGAGAGGATGCTTGTGAATGTAGTGCTAATCAAGCAGGTTGCTTTGTAGTGGATGGTGTGAAACGTCTTGACTGTTGGAGCTGCAACCATCCAAGCAAGTGAGGAGTATTCCATCATACTCCTGACTTGTGCCTTTTGTAGATTGTGGGCGGACTTTGGGCAGTCAGGAGGTGACTTTGCAGTATTGCTATCCTCTGACCTGCTATTGTGGACTCTGTTTATGTGGCGAGTCCAGTGAGCTTCTAGTCAATGTAAACACCCAGGAAGTTGATAATGGGGGATTTGGTGATAGTAACACCATTGACTGTTGAGGGTTGATTGTCATTGCCTGTCATTTGTATGGTGTGAATGTTACTTGCTGCTCTTCAGCCCAAGGCATGGGCATTGTCTGAACTTTCTGCATTCAAGCATGGACTGTTTCAGTATCTAAGGAATCGTGCATGGTACTGAACTTTGAGGAATCATCAGAAAACCTTTTGATGGAGGGAAGGTCATTTGAAGCAGCTGAAAATGATTGGACGTAGGATACAACCCTGAGGAACTCCTGCGCTGATGTCCTGGAGCTTAGATGACTGTCCTCCCCAGTATGCTTGACCATCCTCCTATGTGCCAAGTACAAGGGCAAACAGCAGAATGTTTGCTCCCTATTTCCACTGATTCCTGTTTTGCTAGGACTCCTTGATGTCGTACCCGGTTGAATGTGGCCTGCATGTCAAGATCTGTCATTCTCACCTCCTCTGGAATTCACCGCTTTTGACCCTGTTTGAACCAAGGTTATTATGAGGTCAGGAGTTGAGTGGCCCCAGCAGGACCCAAGGTATTGCTGTGCAGGTGCTGCTTGATAGTCCTGTTGATGAGCTGAAAATGTGTTGCTGGAAAAGCGCAGCAGGTCAGGCAGCATCCAGGGAACAGGAGAATCGACGTTTCGGGCATAAGCCCTTCTTCAGGAAGTCCTGTTGATGAAACCTTCCATCAGATCACTTATAATTGAGAGTAGACCGATGGGGCAGTCATTGGTCGGTAATTCATTGGATTTGTTCAGCTTCTTGTGTATACGGCATACCTGGGCAATTTTCCATATTGTTGGGAAAATGCCAGTGTTGTAGCTATACTGTAACAGGGTGGGGGAGCAGGTTAGGGGAGCAGCAAGTTCTGGAGCATAAGTCTGCAATACTATTGCTGGAATATATCTGAGCCCTTTGCGTTTGCAGTATCCAATGCCCCCAGTCATTGATCATGTGGAGTGAATTGAATTAGCTAAAGACTGGTGTCTGTGATGCTGGGGACTACTAGAGGAGGCAGAAATGGATCATCCACTTGACACTGCTGCAAATGATTCAGCCTTGCCTTTTGTGCTAGTGTATTAAGATGCTCCACTGTTTTAGGATGACTATATTTGTGGAGTCGCCTCCTCCAACCAGTTGTTTAATTGTCCACCACTATTCACGACCGAATATGGCAGGACTATAGAGCTTGGATCTGATCCATTTTTGGCATTACTTGGCTGTATCACTTGCTGCTTATGCTAATTGGCATGCAAGTAGTCCTGTATGGTAGCTTGACTAGTTTAACATCTCATCTTTGGTTTGTCTGGTGCTGCACTTGCACTCTCTATTGAATCAGGTTTGATCCCCTAGCTTGATGGGGAAGTGGTTGAATGGGAGAAATGTCAAGCAATGTAGTTTTGTGTTGAAGTTCAAATCTACTGCTGTGATTGCCTTAGTGCCTCTTGGATGCCCAGTGTTGAGTTGCTAGATCTGTTTGAAGTCTGACTCATTTAACACCGTGATAGCGCCACTGAACACAATGGAAGGTATTCTCAATGTGAAGGCATGCCTTTGGCTCCGCAAGGACTGTGCAACGGTCACTCTTACTGACAATGTCGTGGAAAGATGCTTCTACAGCTGGCGGATTGGTAAAGATGAGGTAAAGTATGTTTTTTCCCTCGTTGGTTCCCTCAACACCTGCAGACTCAGTCTAGTGGCTATATCCTTTTGTGATGGAGCTGGTTGGGTCAGAGTGCTGCTGTCAAGAGACTTTTGATGGTAGATGTTGAAATCCCCCTCACAGTATGCTTTGCACCCTTCTTCCCAGCCTCCGTGCTTCCTCCAAGTATAGCTCAACATGGAAGAGTATTGATTCATTAGGAGAAAGTGACAACTGCAGATGCTGGAGATCAGAGCTGAAAATGTGTTGCTGGAAAAGCACAGCAGGTCAGGCAGCATCCAAGGAGCAGGAGAATCGACGTTTCGGGCATGAGCCGAAGAAGGGCTTCTGCCCGAAACGTCGAATCTCCTGCTCCTTGGATGCTGCCTGACCACCTGCGCTTTTTAAGCAACACATTTTCAGTACTGATTCATTAGCCCAGGGAGGGCATTATGTGATGATCAGCAGAAAGTTTCATTGCCCATGTTTAACCTGAAGCCGTGAGACTTCATGGGGTCCAGTGTCAAAGTTGATGACTCCAAGAGCAATTCTCTTCTGACTGTTCCAATGGGACAGGACATATCCAGGGATGGCAAAGGTGGTGTCTGAGATATTGTTAAGTCTGATTCTGAGAGCGTGACTGTGTCAGACTGTTGCTTCACTAGTCTGAGAAAGCTGTCCCAGTTTTGGCAGGGTTGACAGGACTGTATTTGCTGTTGTCGTTTCTGGTGTCTAGGTTGATGTCAGGTGATCTGTCCAGTTTTGTTGAGACTTCATAGCAATTGATACAACGCTATGGCCAGTTAGGCCATTTCAGAGGGCAGTGAGAGTCAACCACATTGCTGTGGGTCTAGAGTCGTATGTTGGCCAGACCAGTTGAGGATGGAAGATTCCTTCCCGAAAGGACATGGTGGCTCAGTGGTTAGCACTGCTGCCTCCCAGCACCAAGGACCCAGTTTCGATTCCAGCCTCGGGTGACTGTCTATCTGTGTGGAGTTTGCACATTCTCCCTGTGTCTGCGTGGGTTTCCTCCCACAATCCAAAGATGTGCAGGTTAGGTGAATTGGCCATACTAAATTGTCCATAGTTTTCAAGGATGTGTAGGTTATGTGCACTAGTCAAGGGTAAATGTAGAGTAATAGGGTAGGGAAATGGTTCTGGGTGGGTTACTCTTCAGAGTGTCGGTGTGGATTTGTTGGGCCAAATATCCTGTTTTCTCACTATAGGGATTCTATTACAGTAGTGAGCCAAATAGCCTGTTCCGATCGACAGTCGGTTTTGTGGTCATCACTAGATTCTTAATTCCGATTTTTAAAAAAAATTGAATTCCAGTTCCATTATCTGCTGTGGTAGGATTCAAACCTGGGTCCACTGAACATTATTGGCTGAGTTTCTGGATTAATAGAAAATACTACAAGGCCATTGCTCTCTGCTTTTTATTTCTGCCTAACTGGGTTAGAGGTCTATATACACCTCAGCAAAGTGCTTTTGTGTTTAGGTTCTTACATATGATCTCATTGGAAGAACTTTTAAGATGTGGATCAAATGTAAATAAGCTTGTGTTGAAGTAATTTCCCTTGGAAAGGAAGTGTGCTGAAGATAATTAGTTATACTGGTGAAATTTATTTGTTGGAAAATTGCTTTAATTTGAAAGTTAACTATATAAATCTGCTAGCATTTTAATATACAATATCAAAAAGTGCCGCATTATCTGAAAACATTTGTGTAACTTTACCTTTTTTAAACTTCTTTTTAAAGTAGCATTTTGCTTTCCAAAAATACATGGATGGGTATATGAATAGGAAGGGTTTGGAGGGATATAGGCCGGGTGCTGGCTGGTGGGACTAGATTGGGTTGGGAATCTGGTCGGCATGGACAGGTTGGACTGAAGGGTCTGTTTCCATGCTGTACATCTCTATGACTCTATATCATCCTTCCTTATCATGCTGTTTGATGCCTTTGTCAATATTGTAACCCCCATTGTTTTGTTTATAACACCTACTGTGACCCTTTGTCCAAGAGGAAGTTGTCTAGTTCAGAGATTCTGTCTGAGAATTTGAGATGTGTGTTCAGATTAATGTAATAGTGTCTTAGCATTCGAAGAATTCCCCTACTTCTTTCTGCTGCCCTGGTCAACAATAATCCCTCAAACTACATTCCAAAAAGAGATGGTTTTATTCATTTATCTTCACTGTATTTGAGACAAGCTTTTTAAAAAAATGGGATGTGTGTCATTGGATATGCCTGCATTTGTTATCTGTCTAATTGCCCTTGAGAAAGTGGTGATGAGCACTGAATTCCTGACATTACAACATTTGAATTGTTTCATTGGCTTTGCAGTGCTTTGCCACTTCCTGAGGTTATGAAACATGGTGTATAAATGCAAGTCTTTGAAACTTCATGTTCCACTGTGTTCTAATGCGGAGCCATTTGGGTTCCTAGAAACTGATTCCCATTGTTAAACTCATTCTGGTGGCACAACAGGATTTCTAAAGGTGGTAATCTCTGGATTAAAACCTGCTATGTGCTACTAAATATAGAAAAGATAATGCAAATGAATGCACGGCTGAAAAAGTGATAGCCTAACCCTTTGGGCTTCATTAAGCCTTGTGCCTAACTTCTTTTCCTTTAGAAATGTGCTCTACCTTTCTTGCTTGATATCCCCTTCCTGTGCTAGTATTATCCTTGTTAGTTTGATTTGCATTCTGGTTAATGCCGCTATGTAATCTCCCGACAATTGGTGGCCAGAACTGAACTTCTGCGGTCTAATTCACACTCAGTGAAAGCATACTTAACGGTGTTATCTATCTGGTATATAGGATCATAAGACCAGGAGTAGGCCATTCAGCACGTAAAATCTACTCTGCCATTCAGTGAGATCACTGATGTCCATTTCAACAACATTTCTCTAATCTGAAAATCTGTTGATCTTACTGCATGATTTGAGTCTATATAACTCTCTGGGGCACAATTTAAAAGATTTTTCACCTCCTGAAGAAATTCCTCACCTCGGAATTCAAAAACCGGATGTTTATTCTGATTCTAGAAGCAACTAATCCACACTTTTTGCAAGGGGATGTATCCTTCCTGCATCTACCCAGTTGAGCTCTGGAAGAAATTTGCACCTTTTGAATGCGATCACTCACTCTTCCTTTGAACCTCCAGAGAATAAAAGTCCAGTCTGTTTAATCTTTCCTTGCAGCATAATTTCTCCACCACAGAAATTAACTTGGTGAACTTTTATTGAATTCCTTCGATGTTAAGTATACTTTTCCAGAGGTGAGGAGTCCAAAACTGCGCATGTTACTTTGGGTGTGGTCTCAACAAGGTTCTGTATAGTTGCAGTCTCGATTAGAGTGGTGCTGGAAAAGCACAGCATGTCAGGCAGCATCCGAGGAGTAGGAAAATTGATGTCTTGGGCAAAAGCCCTCCTCGGATGCTGCCTGACCTGCTGTGCTTTTCCAGCGACATTCTAATCTAGACTCTGATTTCCAGCATCTACAGTACCCACTTCTGCCTAGTCTATATAGTTGCAGTAAACTATCTTTACTCCTAATTCCAATCTTCCTGAAATGAAGGCCAACATGTGGGTATAGCAAACAATTAACTTTGTGACTCACTAAGAAGGACACCCAAGTCCTTTTCAAGTTCAAAACTTCTCTGGCTCACTCTCGCGCCCCTCCCACCCTCCCCCTTTTTAAAAAGGAGTATGTTTTTGTTATTTTGATACCAAAGTAGATACATCTGTATTTCTAGTTAACATTCCATCTACCAAGTTTTGCTCCGTGTGATCCTCCCCAGATCTTCAAGAATCTTTGCTGCATCCTCACCATTCCCCTCACTTCCACCTAGTTTTGTCATCTACAAACTTTCCTTTCATAAGTCCCTGCTGATTCTGTCTGATCCTGTCATTGTTTTCCAAGTATAGTTCTTTTCCACCTTTTATACTGGACTCTGACATTTACTCACTATGGATGTCAGGCTAAGGGTCTAGAATTCCCTGTTTCTGTTTACTTCCTTTTCTAAGTAGATTTACAAGGTAGCTAATGTTAGCTGTAGGAACAGCTCCAGAGACTATGAAATCTTGAAAGATGACCACCATGCAACTTCTTTTTCTAGGCCCACTTCATTAAAGTATTCTGGGATGTTGATTATCGGGCCCAAAAGATTTTTCAGCCTTTAATTCCATCCATTTCCCCTACATGTACCAATTTCCTTTAGTTCCACCATCGCCTTCCAGACCCTGTGTTCTCCAACATGCTTAGGACATCCTTTTTATAAAGACAGATTCAGTATGTGTTCTGCCACCTCTTTGTTCCCCATTATGTATCTTCTCCTGTTCTTGGTATGTGGAATTTCATTGAAATACTTGGAAATCCAATACATTACCATCATCTATTTTGTTACCTCTTGAAGTGATTGTGAAATTGGTCAAGCACGATTTTGCCTCTTGAAATCTGTGTTGTATGTTTGATTTCCTATTTTTTTTCTGATGTCAAGAGGTTTGCATTCTCCCACCAGATATTAATCTTACAGTACAGGGGTTATAAACAGTGTAATACAGTATTAAGTCTTTAGGTAACAATGTTGTCTGTCTGTCTTTTGCAACTAACTTGAGATTACAGGTTGAAAAACGGTATAATTGAGTTCTACTATGAATATAGGGTGTAACAGATAAT
This sequence comes from Chiloscyllium plagiosum, assembly GCF_004010195.1. NCBI lineage: Eukaryota > Metazoa > Chordata > Chondrichthyes > Orectolobiformes > Hemiscylliidae > Chiloscyllium > Chiloscyllium plagiosum. The sequence continues at coordinate 82,198,952 of NC_057719.1, forward strand.
ACTATGAGGGTTGGTATGTAACATTTCTTTAGCAGGCAGCGCTATTGTGAAGATAGAATTAGAAACTTGGGCAAACAGAAGCAGTCATATCATTTGCTGTTGCATAGGTGAAGTAAAGTCGGGTAGGAGAGAATCGGTAGTTAATCCTTTTTGTCCCTTTTCCTTTCCAGATTCGTATAGGTCCGTGAAACCGCCCAGTGTAACCATCCCAGTCACAGGTCATCCAGTATCTCCAGCAAATCCTGTCTCAGGCTGCCCTGTCCCCACAGCCCCTCCTGCTGCTGAACCTGTTCCTCATCTGCAGCGCCCTGGTTTGGACACACCAGCAACATCTCGACCTCAAACCTTGTCTGTGCTGAAACTGAGTAAGGAGTGTCCTCAGAGCTCCAAACCTCCCAATAGCTCTAAATCCAACCTCCGCAGCACAGCCAGTTCGCCAGCTCAGCAAAGTAAAGTGGGTGCAGGACATGTGGAGAGCAAGCAACAGAGAATCAGCAGACGAAGAGCCACGAATGGTTGGCTCCCTGTAGGAGAGCCCTACGACAAACCTGTCTATGTTGTGGTAAGTAAATATTGTACATGTTTTCTCTAATCAAGAAACTTGAATCGCTCTTTTAAAGAAAAAAGTAACCTTAATACTTCAAAATGTCAAATACATCTCCTTACAATAACCATTCATAGTATCTTGAAGAAAAATGTGCAGTGATTATAGTGTCTTTGTCTCAACATACATAAACCTTTTAGTTAGTTACTTCGAAGCTTAATCATTTGTAACATAGGAAATGCAGATGTAATTTATGCCCAGCAATCTTTTGCAAGCAGCTATGTGATAATACTCCATTTACAGTGCAGAATGAGGTCATTTGTCTAATGGTGCCTGTGACAGACAAAAGAGAATTTTGTCCAATGCTGCTTAAATTTTGAGTTTCTGATTCACTCAGTCTTTAAGGCAGAGAGTTCTAGCCTCCCACTACCTTCTGGGTAAAAACATTCCTCTTCAACCCCCCTCAGCATTTTTACAAGATACTGAATTGTTTTAAAACAAAATCCTCTTTGTAAACCTAGGCAGAATCCTGGTAAGTCTCCGCTGCAAACCTTCAGTGTGGCCACTTCCTTTTTATAATGTGGCGATCTGAACTGGAGGCAGTACTCCAGTTGTGGCCTAACCAGAATCTTGTATAAAGTCCCAGTATAGCATGATTGCCCTTGGTATTCTGTGCTCACCAGTTCCAGTTGATCAGCTTTCAGGTGTCATTTGAGGGCTAAATGCTGGTCAGGACATGGAGTTTCCATGCTGCTGTTCAAAATCTAGGCTGATAACTCCAGTGTGGTTCTTGAATTCCTGCATTGTCTGATCTACTGCGTTTCTGATAAGACATAAACTCAGGCTCCAGCTGCGCGCTCAGGAGGATGTGGAAGATTCAGTAGTATTATTTTGAGAGGGAATAGGGGGAGTCTTTTCTACTAACCTGTCCAATATTTATCCCTCCAACAACATCACCTCAAAATAGAAACAAATTAGCACCAGTCAAACATTGTAGTAGAAATCTGGAACTCTTCAAAGAACGTTTTGAGGGTTGGGTGAAACATTTAAGATATTGATTACAATTTTAAAAAAAAACATAGGTGTAAAAGGGTCTCAAGTAGGTAGATCAGCTGATTGAATATTGGAACAGGATTGACAGGTTGAACGATGTCTACCATGATCCAGAGCTTGTTTATCACAATACAGACCTCAAGTAGCATTCAGGAAAAACTGCACTCTCCTGTTGACCTGGAGGGTCTGGTCTAGTGTTCACAGTTGTGGAATGCCATTTGCAGCACTTAGAATGTGTGTAAGTTGAATTTTCTTTGTGTAGGTCTTTGGTTATCCATGCAGTGCACCACACATGACACTTTGTGACCATTTTACCAGTCAGATAATCTATCTGTGTGCTGGTTGACCAAATGAAAACATGAACTACTCCAAGTAGGAGGCCTTGGTCCCAGAAACCCCAGCCGGGTGCCTACCTGCGCGAGCAGCAGGTCACTTCTGATTCCAAATCCCTGTATGGTAAAACTGATGATTAACTGTTGAACTAAAATTCAATCCCAACATAGTGTTGGCTGGCAGCATTTTCCAGGCACCAATGTGTTTAAAAAAAGAAATTGCCTTGCATGTTTTCTTTAAATGTTCCTCCTCTTACCTTAAACCTATGTCTCCTAGTATTTGACATTTCCACCCTGGGGAAAAAGACATTGACTATCCATCCTATCCATGTCTTTCATAGTTATATATTCTTGTATCATGTGGCCACTCAACCTCTGGTGCTGTAGCGAGAACAATCCAAGTTTGTCCAACCTCTCCTTAGAGCTAATATACTCCAATCTTGGCAACATCGTAGTAAACATCTTTTGCACCACTTCCAAAGCCTCCACATTCTTCCTATGGTGTGATGGCCAGAACTGCGCACAATTGTTCAAATGTGGCCCAACTGAAGTCTTCTACAGTTGCAACATGACTTGCCAACTTTTATAATCAGTGTCATGACTAATAAAGGCAAGCCGCTTTTACCACCTGTGCAACACCCTGTCCAGTAGGAGCTCCAGGATCCTGTCTGAAAAGTAGGGTGTCGATTTGAACTGTCTGCCATACCCAAGGCAAATAACCATACAGGGCAGCTCCAGAATGATTGTGTTTGTCCAGGCACACACTGACCTTTTTAATAATGGTATCTGCATGAAGGATACCAGTCAATTTTGGAATATCTGGTGAGCAGTGAGTCACTTCAGGAACTGCATGTATTAAGATGGGATGGAAATTCCACGCAATACATGCCAAAGGAGTGGGAATGGCAATTAATGTGGAGAGTTTGGTAAGATTCAGTGAGTAAACTCACTTGGCCTCACTGCAGAAATCCCTCCAACAAATTCCATGTGACTTGTACTGAGCCAAATAAATCATAAGATTCCACCCTGTGATCCATTTTAAATTTTTTTAATGGTTTGTTTGCCTAGGTTTGGATCTTCCACCTTTTTAATATTTTTTCATAGTTGTATTCAAATCTAAAACTTAAGAACTGATATTTGGTCTTGTTTGGGCATCCAGTCAATTCGGTTATACAATTAGACTTTATCATTTCTTCCATTTCCATTTTGAAAGCAGCTTTGACTATTAATCATGAGGCTAACATTTTCCAAAAGGAATTACTGACACAAAATGAAGTAGCAAAGCTCTTTTCCCAAGGGTAGGAGAGTTCAAAACTAGAGGGCATAATTATAAGGTGAGAGGAGAAAAGCTTAGAAGGGGCTCGAGGGGTAACTTTTACACATAGGATGGTGTATGTATGGAATGAACTGCCAGAGGAAATGGTAGATGCAGGTACAGTTACAGCATTTAAAAGCCATTTGGACAGGTTCCTGAATAGGAAAAGTGTAGAGGGGTATGGGTCAAATGCAGGCAAATGAGACTAGTTTAGGGACACTCGGTCAGCATGGTTAAGTTGGACTGAAGGGTCTGTTTCCATGCTGTATGACTGGGTTTGTTATCGCCATGAAATTGATTTTGAGCTCACTTCATCCAAATGATTTTGGCAACAGCCCTGTTCAATAGGCACATAGTTCAGCTAACTGTACAGTCCCTTTTTGGTATTGTCAGATCAGGTCAGTATAGTACAGGGTGTTCTTTCTTTTAATTACTCTTATCAGGTCGTCCCTAGTGAAAAGAACCCCAGCCTGTTCAGCTTTTCTGGTTTGGTGGTGTCCTGTATAAATATGTTTTAAATGGTGTTTAACTTCCTTTGATTATATTTAGTACTGCAAGTAGCCCCCACCTTCGGCATTTATATCTTTAAATAGCCCTTTTATTGGTGTAAGTAAAGATTTGAGCATCGGAGATTGTAATAAGTCTGCCTATGGATTAATATATTTGTAGGAGACTATTGTAATACTGCGCATAATACTGAACATGAAGTTAAAATATTGTCCAATAATGTTAAATATTGTCACGTGTAGTTTGACCCATTGCATTTCTCAAATGACCAGCAGCCTTCTGCCTGCTGTGTGATGATTTCTGTCACCATCCACAACCTACTCTTTCAGTTCTGGACTCCTATGCAGACCCCCTCTCTGTCTTTATATTAGTTCACCCTTAGCAATCTTGCCTTTAGTTCCTTGGTTCTTAGCTCTGGAATTCCCTGGTTAAATCTTGCTTTAAGACCCACCTTAAGATCTGTCCTAATCTGTGCTTAACTGACTTTTCCTTTAGCCCACCAAGCCAGACATCATGTCTATCCTAACATGAACTTACATCTTTCTCAAATTTCTTTCTTCTGCCCTTTTTGAGCTCCTCTTATTTGTGAGATCTGTCTGTTGTTTTGTACATCAATCTGCTAATCATTCAACATTACTTTCTGGCTCCCATGTTAGTTGATATTTCTAATTGGTTGTTCTCTTCATATGCTTTTCTGCTGTCTTCATTCCTGCTCTGCAGTAAACCCATCCTTCATATACTTTGATCGCCAAACTTCCTTTCACTTCAAATCCTTCAATGGATTGACATTTCCTCAATCAGTGATTTTTATCTTGTTTGCAACTCTAACCCTGTTTAAAACTTCATATTGGGTTCTGCCATATCACACCATAATGAATGACATTCAAAGGATTGTGACAGTGATAAAGCTTTTAATGGTTGACCACACATCCTCCTTGAGTGCTTCTCCTCAATTTTCCTGCTGGGTTGGGTGGTCTTTGCCTGGTTCCATTCCTATCACGTCAGTTATCAACAGACAATTAAACGTAATGGGTTCTCTTCCTGATTCTGGAATCTGCTTCCCCATTCCTTTAGTATGTATTCCCTTGTCCCTCTATTTGTCAATATGATATTGTTGCTCAATTCCATCATCTAAAAACACAACACAAGTTTCCAGTGTATACCGACAACACTTAATTCTTCCTCATCATCTCTCTTGGCCATTTAATTCCACTGATTCATTAAGCACTTTGTCTGACATTAAGTCCTGATGAGACAAAATTTTCTTCAGTTACATATTGCAAAGACCAAAGCAGTTGTCTTTAGTTGATGCCGTAACATCCATTCTGAGGCAATCTACTGCATCCCTCGCCTTTTGTCACTGTCTGAGAATGAAGCAGATTGTTCATAACCTTGCTGTTCTTATTGACACACCAGCATCAAGCAACATGTCCACTCTATCGCCATGAGCACCTACTTTTACATCCATAATATTGCCCATCTCTGCCCCGCATTAGCTTTTTTACTTTAGAATTTCTGACCTAAACTTTGACTTAATAATTGCAACTATTCCGATGCTGCCATTGCCAGTGCTTTTTTAAATTCTTTCATGGGATTTGGCATGTCAGTGGCCAGACCTGCATTTACTGCCCATTCTAAACTATTCTTGAGGTGGTGAGCTGCTTTTTTTCAACTATCGCAGCACATCTACGGTGCAGATTCCAGGATTTTGATCTAGCTGTGGTGAAGGAACAGCAACATTCTCTTCCTTGGTGCTAGGACTCATCAGTTTGGAAGGTGCTGTTGAAGGAGCCTGGATTGAGTTATTGGAGTATGTCTTGTAGATGGTACACACTGTAACTGTGTGCCAGTGGTAGCGGAAGTGAATGTTGAAGGTGTTGATGAAAAGGTCTGCTTTGTCTTGAATAGTGTTGAGGTTCTTGTGTGATTTTTGGAGCTGATGTTATGGATAGTATTCCATCAGACTCATAACTTCCGCCTTTTAAATGGTGGACAGCCTTTGGGGAGACTGGAAGTGAGTTACTCACTGCAGAATTCCAGACACTGAACTTTTTTAGGTGCAGAACCTGAATTCTTCCAAATTCTATTGATACTGTGATCACCTGTCGCTGACCTGTATTGGTTTTGGGTCCCTCAAGACCTCAGTTTTAAAGTTGTTATCCACATGTTCAAATCTCATTATAACTTCAGCCCTCCCTATATCTGGAGCTTCCTGTAGCCCTGTAATCCTAAAATCTTTGCACTCAGCAAATTCTAGTCCCAAGAGCGATTCTGACTTTATAGCTGCCCAGAGTGCGGCAATAATCTCCAGCTCTCTTGGACGTAAATTTTGGAATTCTCTCACCTCTATCCGTTTTTACTTTTTTGAGATACTTTATCAAACTTAACTGTTTGGGCAAATCATCCTGTGCTAATATTTCTATATTTTGAGTTTCAAATTTTGCTTGTTAACTGTCTTGGAAAACTTGGTAACATATTATCAGAATCAATTCAATCCATACCACTGACCAAAATATCAGATTTGTTGGCCAGCAAGAATACCTATAGTAAATAACAAGCTTGCATTTCTGTAGTACCTTTCATGATGTTAGGAGATCATAGAGTGCTTTATGGAGAAAGTGAGGTCTGCAGATGCTGGAGATCAGAGCTGAAAATGTGTTGCTGGAAAAGCGCAGCAGGTCAGGCAGCATCCAAAGAACAGGAGAATCGACGTTTCGGGCATAAGCCCTTCATCAGGAATGAGGAAAAGGCGGAAGATGAGGCGCTCTTCCTCCAACCGTCGTGTTGTTGTGGTCTGGCGGTGGAGGAGTCCACAGACCTGCATATCCTTGGTGGAGTGGGAGGGGGAGTTGAAGTGTTGAGCCACAGGGTGGTTGCGTTGGTTGGTCCGGGTGTCCCAGAGGTGTTCTCTGAAGCGCTTTGCAAGTAGGCGGCCTGTCTCCCCAATATAGAGGAGGCCACATTGGGTGCAGCGGCTGCAATAGATAATGTGTGTGGAGGTGCAAGTGAATTTCTGGCGGATATGGAAGTTTCCTTTGGGGCCTTGGAGGAAGGTGAGGGGGGAGGTGTGGGCGCAAGTCTTACACCTCCTGCGGTTGCAGGGGAAGGTGCCGGGAGTGGAGGTTGGGTTGGTGGGGGGTGTGGATCTGACGAGGGAGTCACGGAGGGAATGGTCTTTATAGCTTTATAGAGTGCTTTATAGCTATGAAATACTTTGAAAGTGTAGTTACTTGGAGCTGTTGAGGTAGGTGACTAAAATCTTGGCCTGAGTGATAACCTTTCAAAGCCATCTTAGAAGTGAGGTGGAGAGTCAAGTTTGGAACTTCAAATCTGGATGGCTGAAAAGGGAGTAGGGGATGAGCAAGTGTCGTGATATTGAGAGATGCAGGTGTCTTGAAGGGTCAAATGGCAAGACAAAGTTAGATTTTGGAGCTAGAAGTTGTGTGCGTGAACCTGTGGAAAAGTTTCAACATGAGGGTGAGAATTTAAAAATTTGGTGTTCTAGATTAGCTGTTCATGAGGCTGAAGTACAGTGATCATCTCTGTCATGGGGGAACACAACTTCGTATAGATTAGGATATGTAAAGCAGAGTTTCAGATGATCTTCAGTTTACACAGTGAAAGTAAAAAGCCAGCAAGGCAAATGTTGAAGTAATCTTGATTGGAGTTAAGAAAATCATGAATCAGTTGAGACAGCAGATTGGCTAGATCAGGATCAGAGGGGCTGTGCTCCAGAATTGGAGATATATGGTCTTTGTATTGTTGACCTTGCGAAATTCGGAGCTTGGTTCTTGGTTAAATAGATTAAAAGAGTTTGTAAACAGACTTGTGTACCATAAGATGGTGGCTAGAAAGGAATGGAATTTATTGGTAAAGGTTTCAGAAGAATTAAAAAGTTACTTGCAAGCTGTTAGTATACCAACTTCAGTAAACTCTGCAGTCATGAAATATATACCAGGTTTATTTTCAAGTTCTATATTGTGAGTTAAAACTCTGGATTTTGTACCCATTTGAAGAAAGATTTCACCCAAAAAAACAACAGCCTACTAGGTTTTACACCATCTTGACTTAACTAAGTATTGTCCTTTCTTCATAGCCATTAGGTCATAGTGCCTGGAACACTCTCTTCACACAATCATGGGACTCTGTTGTTGCTAGGACTGTAATAGTTGAAGAAAGTGACCTATCATCTTTGGTCACCAAGATTGGCTAATAACTGTAGCCTTGTCAGCAAAATCCATGTTCTGCAAACAGTGATTTGTTTAAACATTAAAAAAGCAGCCAGTTTCATTTGTTGTATTTGAATGACTAGAGGTGCAAAATCATTTGGGATTGGATTTCAATTGGAATGAGGGAAAGAGAAGGCAAGAAGTGAAATTGTCATGCACAGATATGAATATATTCCAATCTAAGAGGTAATATCCAGTTTAACTTTTAATGAGAGCCTCTCTGGATTTGACACTTATTACCCAAGTGGCTAAAAATTGCTGAAGTTTGAAAAATGCTTTGCAGACTGTAGCCATTAAGTATAGTACGATATTTGCTCTTCACCACCCATGTTGCATTAAAAACGATAAAGGGGCCGGAAAGCTTGAGATGAGCATCCCAGTGATGCCTTCAGGTTAAAGTTTTAACCTTGATTATAGCTGCCACTCCTTTACAAACTATGAATTTAAATATTAATAAATATGTAGCTATTAGCTAGGTGTATCTGTGCATGTCTGTTTTGTTCTAACTGGTATGTGTCATATACTACATATGGAACTATTGATGATAATTACAGTCTATATCTTTCAACAGGCTCTAAATTAATGCTTGTAGATTTTCTTCCTTGGAATGACATAAAATGCCGTGTGCTGTGAGTGGTCAAATCTGAATATTCCTGCATGTTGATAAGAGCTAACAAAAAATTGCCTCCAAGCTCCTCAGGAATCTGATTTATTTTGACAAAGATGATTCTCAGCATGTTCTCATTGCCCATCTCTCTCGTTCCTGAAGTGATGATAGTGTGCTGTTGCTGTCAACTACTGGAATGTAGAGATTTGGTACAACTGGGAGGTTTGCTGGTTCATTTCAGATTTACTCTTAAATACTGTCAGTCACATTGTAGAATTGGAGTCACGAATAGGTCAGGCAGCACAAGGGTGTTGTGTTTCCCTCCCTAAAAGATGTTAATTAACCAAACTTAATCCAAATTGCATCAAGCATTCATGATGTGAACATGCTGGAAAAACTCAGCCAGGCAGCATTTGTGGAGACAGATATAGTTAACCTTGTAGATCAGGTTTCCATCATTTGCAACATATTGTTTTCATATTATGAGGCAAGACTTTTGGATTACTCATTGAGTAACAACCAAAAATGACTGCATCCTCCTTGTGTTTAAGATTCTTCAGTATCATTGCAGAATAACTTCCTTCCACCTTATTGTTACGTTAGGGTTTTAAGTGTAGTCGCAATGGTAATGGAGGAAATGCAACAGCAAATTTGTATGCAGCAAGCTCCTGCAGATAGTTATGTCATGATTAGAACAATTAATCTGTTCTGTTGGTGTTTGTTGATGGCACAATAATGACCAAGATACCCGGAGAATGCCCTAATCTGTGAATAGTGGCATGAGCTCTACTTGTTGCCCAACAAAAAGACAAGACCATGCTTTAAAATCAACAAGGAATGTATCATAGATCATAGAATCCCTACTGTGTGGAAACAGGCCAAAAGGCCCAACAAATCCACACCGACCCTCCAAAGAGTCACCCACCCAGACCCATTCCACTACCCTTTTACTTTACGTTTACCCCTGACTAATGCAACTAACCTACACATCCCTGAACACTGTGGGCAATTTAGCATAGCCAGTTCACCTAACTAGCACACTTTGGACTGTGGGAGGAAACTGGAGCACCTAGAGGAAATCCAAGCAGACAGGGAGAATGTGCAAATTCCACAAATCGCCTGAGGCAGGAATCGAACCCGGGTCCCTGGCACTGTGAGGCAGCAGTGCTAACCATTGTGCCATCACTGTGACACTCCTTCATAATACTTTTGGACTGTTGGCTTTGGTTATTGGTGGTTCAGTTCTTGAAGCAGAGTTGCCAGTTGAGTCAGACTAGAGTCAAACAATATGCTTGTCACAGATTTTTAGATCTGATCGGGGTGGGGTTGTGTTTGGCCTTAAAACCCTCCAGGAGAGAAAAATGAAGCGGAACTCCAGATTACTCATCCTAGTAATCTGTACTATACCTACCTGATTTGTATCACATCAAGACAGTCACTCGCACTGTAAATAGGGATCTGAGAAAAACTAGCCAGAGTGTGATGAAAATATGGAACTCCATACATGAAGTAGATGGGATGAATAACAGAAATGTTTGAAGAGTGGCATGGAAAAGAGACATGTGCGAGGCAGAGCCGCCAGCATGGGCTTGTTTAGCTGAATAGCCTGTTTTGTGTTATGTCATAAAGCATGTGGATGCTGGGTGAAGAGAAGATTGCATTCTACTTCCATAGCCTGATAGGTGGTCAAATAATGTCACCACATGAAGAATAGCCCATTTTCCTGGAGAGGAGTAACAGTATATAAGGAAACAGTGTTGTGGCTTCAGAGCTGAGGCCAAGTGTTAGAAATGCTGAAAATATCATCTGACCGTCCTGCATAAACAGGGCCTTCAAAACTTGTCTATTGCAATAAAAATATTGGGACTAACAGGTACAGCAGGTGTTTTTCTTTAAAAAAAAAAAATTCCTTTTGGTGGTATGTACAAATCATAATGTCTGTCGTTCTTCAAAGTTGAAAAATAAACCTAAAGTGGGATTGCTAAATGGATATATGCTGGAAATTTGGATGCAGTCCAAAATCAGAGCAATTCTGGCTGTTGTCTTCAAATTGGTGCCAATTCTTTTATGCCTACCTATACATATAATTCCATTCAGAATTTTAGACTACTCCCTTCTACCTCTCTAGTAAATCATATTCTGCAGCCAATTTTTCAATTTAACTATTTTTCAGTTCAAATAGTCACTTGACAGCACTATTCTTGAACATTACTGAAAAGAGAGATATGTTGCGAGAGGTTTTTTTTTTAAGTTCTTTCTCCCTGTTTGCAGCCAAACCAGACAGAAGGCAATGTGTTGTAGGTAATATTGAGATTGTAGTTGACTCCAGTTTTTTAATTAGTGCTTACATTGTACTTTCTTCTTGACTGAGCCTCAAAGCGAAATGCAAGTGAAACTTAGTCTGTAAACCCATGTCTGCGTTGTTGTCTGAAAGTGAAGTTATAGCTGTTTACTCCATTCCATCTGGAAATTTTTATATATATAGTAAGCCTCTTCTGCTGACTGACTTAATGCTTCTGTCCAGTATGGTATTGACTCATGGCCCACCAAGCACAAATTGAGTTTAGAGTATGTTGCATTAACTTCTCTCAACCAGACTGCTGGTACTGAACTTTAGCAGCAAGGTGCACTTTCAATTAAAACAGTGACTTAAGCTGCAAGGATTTTTAGGACCCTGCTACCATGTTCCTAAATTGTAACAAGTCCTACTTACCCACTTTAGTCATTTGTCTAAGTGGGCTCACGTCTGGCAATCACTGTCTTCATGATCAAATGTTTGCCTTTAGCCTTCGAGTGCATTCTCTCCCTCACTGTTCCCTCTCTGTCCCCCCCCCCCCCCCCCCATGCACCCTCTGTCATACTCTCTGATCCTAAAAGTTTAATTGCTGAGCTATCAACATTGTGATATATTCTACATGTGTTATGGTTGTCAGCTTGTGTTCCATCAGAAGAGGAACTATTACGCAGCATTTTACTGGTATTAGTTCAGACTCCAATAATGGGCAGCACTGTGGTTCAGTGGTTAGCACTGCAGCCTCACAGCGACGGGGACCTGGGTTCAGTTCCAGCCTCGGGTGACTGTCTGTGTGGAGTTTGCACATTCTCCCAGTGTCTGCGTGGATTTCCTCTGGGTGCTCTGGTTTCCTCCCACCGTCCAAAGACGTGCAGGATAGATATATTGGCCATGCTAAATTGCCCAGAGTGTTCAGGGATGTGTAGATTAGGTGCATTAGTCAGAAGTAAATATGGGGTAGGGGAATAGGTCTGGGTGGGTAACTCTTTGGAGGGTCGGTGTGTACTAGTTGGGCTGAAGAGCCTGTTTTCCACATTGTAGGGTTCTATGATATAATATTTTGGAGTGCGTATGGAAGGAAGACATTGTGAAACTACATGCATTTCTATACAACATTTCATAACCTCAGAATGGCCCAGAGCACTTCAAAATCAATAAACGTTTGAGTGTAGTAACATTTGGTAGTAATATTTGAAAACAAATTTGCCCATGTACAGAGCAAGATCCTACAGATGGTGTAATATGATCAGATTTATTTTGATGAATGTGATTTTAAATATTAGTTAGGGGATGAGAGAATTATGTCCTTTTGAATTAAGTCATGGGAGTTTTTTATGTATTGAAGATGACATATAGGACCTCATTCTAACGTTGCATTTGAAATGTAGCATATCTGGCATTACAGTGCTCTCTCAGCATAAGTGAAACAGCCACCCTAAATTTTGTGTTCAAGATTCTGAAGTGGAATTTAAAATACATCTGATTCTGAGGAGGGAGGCTTGAAGGATTCAGTTGGCTATGTTCATATTTTTTTAACATTTCTTCTCCAATCCATTTTCCTTTTCAGGGAGAAGTGGAGCTCCTGATTCGTAAGTGCTATCCTGCAGTTGAAAGGGATGGTGAAGTGATCAAGGTTCGGGACACTGTTTTATTGAAGTCAGGACCCAGAAAGAAGTCCATTCCTTATGTTGCCAAGGTTTCTGCGCTCTGGGAGGACCCTGCATCAGGTTAGCCAGTTGATTCAATGAAATGCAAAGCAAGACCTGCAAGGAATACATAGTGCTGCTTTTAGGACTTTGGAATTCACACAGCACATAGCTATTCCAGATGTTAGCTAAATAGATTTGTTTCTAATATCCTGTCTAGTCTGCTAGTCCTAGTATGGGAGAGATCCTGTCTGTAATTGGTGCTGGGGTGGGGGAACGCAAAGGAGAGACAAACTATAAAACTGTTTGGCATTGGGATGGTGGCTGGAAGGTAAGAGTTCCAGCATGCACTCAGGCTAACACTGCATTTAAAAGAAAATAAAAGCATTGCTAAGCAAAAATTTATTTGTATGTGTATTTTCTCCCTGTAAAAATAATGAGCAGGTATTCTGACCAAAGTGCTCTCCCCTTGGCCCAACTTCCCCTTCTATTTTTTTTCCTTTTCTTTTATATCCAGAAATTCTCTCTCAACTGGAAGGTTTATTTCCCCATCACCAAATCACCTGTGGTAATTTTTTTAATCTACGAACCGGCAACATTTTATCACGCATGTTTCCAATTGTATAAATTTCATGAAAAGCCCATTAAACTTCCCCAGTCCATTTAATTCCCTTTTTACTTAGAACTAATGGACTTGGACTGGAAATGGATCTGTGCTGAGAAGTCCTTAAATTGGTATCTCTGAATTTTGTATTTTATGAAGGGCCGTGCCTGTGGGAATCTACTGGTGTGTGGTCTGCTATGTAGGGGTGGAGTGTTCCTTTATTACAGTGGGATTGTGGTCTGATAACCCATTTGCTTTCCAGGTTTTCCTGACTTCTCTCCCCCCCCCCCCCCCCCCCCCCCCAAAGGAAACCTATGCTATTGTAAAATAACGTGTTGTGGAGGGGGTTGTAAAATAACATGGTGATGGGGGTTGTTCCGTGGTGGGTGGATGGGGGTGAGGAGGGAGGTGATTGTCATCTTTAGGTATCAGTTTGGCATTTCCATCTGCAAGATATTGCTTCAGTATCTGGCCTAGAGGCCAGTAAGAGTCGGCCTCTGCTTTTATAGCCAACAGTTTTGGTTTTTGCAAACCTAAGACATGGCCTTTTGTATTGCTTATGAGGGGACAGTTGAGAACTTTCCATAATTGATGTTTCTCCAATACTTCAGTCAGTTAATGGTGGCTTGGGGGCTGTGAAGTGACGTTTATTGCTTGGGAGGGTTATTGTACTTGTAATAAGATGTCAGGCGAGTTGTGTGAAGCAGATGGCCTGTGGAGTATCACAGTGATTGATGATAATCTGGTTTGAGCATTAAGGAGAGCATGAAGGAAATGACACCTCTGCCTCCACGTCCTATTTCTCCCCCCTTTTGTTTGAGTGCTGTCAGTGTCAAGCATGTTGTGGAGCTTTTGGTTCCTGCATGATAAACCACATTTATCAGCAAATTTGTTGTCTCTCCTCCATATTCTTTTAAGTCCATCCCCTCCCTTACACCTTGTGCCCTCATAAGCCTTCAACATCTAGTTCTTTTTATTTTGCCAACACCTGAAAGCTAGAGATGGGAATACAGTTTCAGCTCTGCTTTGAATCTGATTCCAGAAACCTGGCATTATGAGCCTACTCCCAACGTGTGCATGACTGAAATCCAGATTCCGGTTTCTCATCGGTCGTCTGGAGATATGCACTAATGAAATGCAGGTTGACCAGATTCCAGGACTTTAGTTATGTGTCAGTTTAAAGGTGGTGTGTTGAACTGTTATCATAAAATGATATGACTCAGAAGGCCTACTGTGCCTGTCCCAGCACTTTGAAATAGCTATTCAGTCTGTTCTACTCCCCTACTCTTTACTGTAGATCTGCAAATGTTTCCTTTTTGCTTCACATGTATACCAAACCTTTCCTGAAGGTTTGTAACGTGTCTGCTTCTACTAACCTTTCAAGCAGTGCATTCCAGGTTGTAACAGCTCGTTATTTTTTTTTTAAATTCTCATCTCTCTGGATTTTAATGTGCTGAGGTTAGTTCAGTTCCCTTGAGCCACAAACAGCAAAGAAATCTGCAGTTGCTTAGTCGTAAATATTTGACACATCTGGCCCCTATGATGTTAAGTGGTACTCTCTGCTGTTCAATTGGTAATGTTAAGTATTCATTATAAAGGACCTTATAAATCACTCAGATCTTTGTCAGGATCCAGTAGATGGAAAAGCCGACGGACCCAGCCCGAGGTGGAGTTGTATAGAGTTTACAGCACAAGAACAAACCATTCAATTGACTGGTGTATGCAACACATGAGTATTCTAATCCATTTAAATTAGTACATATTCTTGTGTTCCTTTCCTCCTTGTGCTTGTGTAGCTACAGCATCTAGCTATTCACTTCAGTTATTCCATGTGGTAGCAAAGTAAACATTTTGATCTTTCCTTGGTGAAAGATGTTTCCCCTGAATTCTTCATTGGATTTATTATCATCATTAATTGTAGTATGTAGTTTTCTCCCTACTGATGGAAAGTCTTCTCTGTCAGTACTATCAAACACCTTTTATTATTTTAAAGACTTCTGTGACTTTCAACCTTTTGGGGACCCAGTAGTTTTCTGATGGTCGGTCTCTCACCATCTCTCCTCTTCCACCTCCCCAAAGTTACCTTCACTTGTAAATCTAAACAAAATGAACTGCTTTGATGCAGCTGGCCACTCCCTTTTTTTCAGTGCTGCTTCAAATGGATTTGCTACCTCCTGTTCTGACATGTGGAATTTGTTTGGTTAGCTCTGTGGTAGTCAGAAATGAGATCCCATATTCTTAATTGGCTTAGTGTGGCAGCAGGTGAGCTTTGACCTCTGCTGTCAACAAGTTTGTCAGTCAGAGGATGCTGGGGATTTGCCTCCAAGTCTGACCTTAACCCTAACCCACCACCACCACCACCTGATGTGTCATGCTGCTGTTATCATCGGTAGGAGCAGTGACTGCCTAACCATCTCTCTATCTTCATTCTCCCCACATGCTGTCCATCTCTTTCCTTTTCTCTTTCTCCTCCCCAATTGCTATCAAAAGCTCAAGGTTTTTGTTCTTATGGGTTTCTTGGTAAGCTTGTTTATAATAAGTACTTAAGCATTTAAAAATCCATTGTATAAATACATGGAAAGGAGAAAGTTGCATGCTTCTGGGCAAAGAACAAATGGGAATGGGATTAGTTAACTTCAGGTGCAGTGGACTGATTAGTCTTCTGTGCTTTGACTTCTGTTTCGTTGGCAAGTACCTGGATGATAAATATAAAGCCCTTTGATGTGCAGGCTAAATGCAGATCAATCTAACCCCCTGGGTGAAATCTTGTCCATTTCTATTGCTGTACCTTGTTTGTGCAGAGGGTTAAGTACCCCACCCATGTATTTTCAGATTGAACCAACAGGGACAATTTTCCATTACAAAACTTAAATATGTTGATTGAGGCCCTTTTGCTTTTTGTTGCTGAGCTATCTGGAATTGTAACTTGTGCCTAGTGAAAGAGCAAGTGATTTAATGCACCCTACCACCTAAGCACAGGTCTCAGGCATCAAATGCTAATTTTCCTTGTCTGGTTTGGTTGAACATTAGTATTGTCAGCTCCTAATATGCAGGTCTCATTCTATTGAGTGAACTTGCTGCTAGGAAAATCTAATTCACTGCACTGCCATCTGTGGCTCTGTGAATAGCATTCTTACCTCTGAGTCAGAAGGTCATGGGTTCAAGTTTCACTCTAGAGACTGCAGCACCTAATGCATGCTAAAAATCCCTATGCCAGTATAGAGAGACAATGCTGTGCTGTGAAATGGTCAAACAGACAAATCATGTTTAACCAACTTGAGTTTTTAGTAGAATAACAAAGGGTTGATGAGGGTAATGTAGTTGATGTGCTCGCTTAGCTAAAGTGCCATGCAATAGGATTGCTCACAAAGTTGAAACTCTTGTAATAAAGGGGAGAGTGATGGCATGGATGCAAAATAAATCCTAAAATTACACGGTAGGTCAGGCATCATTTCTAGAGAGAACCTAAAAACTTAACTGTTTAAGGTAACTTTTTGGATGCTAAGTTAGCTTGGTGGCAGGATGCAGTTGTGCGTAATTGTTTTTTGTGCAGGAAGAAGGTACCCCAGAGGTCAGTACTATACCCACTACTTTTGTTGATACACATTAATGAATTAAACTTATGTACACAATACAGTTTCAACATCTACACATGACACAATTTGCAATTAGTTTGAACTGTGAAGAGGGTAGTGATACACTTCGCGAAGGCAGAAAGGTTGGTTTATTGGAAAGACAAATTACAGGTGGAATTTAATCCACGTAAGCGTGTCAGGATATATTTTGTAGATGAGTTGTGTTTTTTGTATGCGTGTGCATATACACGTGCACCCTGAAAGGGCTCAGACCATATTGTGTAGTATATATAACTGTTCTTTATCTCCATTCTGCCTCCCTGTTCTCTTGCACTCCCATGTTATGAAGGTGAAGAGCAGGCGTGGAAGTGATTAGAAACAAACACTGAGCAGGAGTAGATCTGTGTCATGTGTAGATGTTGAAACTGTATTGTGTACATAAGTTTAATTCATTAATGTGTATCAACAAAAGTAGTACTGACCTCTGGGGTACCTTCTTCCTGCACAAAAAACAATTATGCACAACTGCATCCTGCAACTTTGGACCTGCTCCACAATTCAACATGATTATGACTGATCCTCTAACTCAATACCATATTCCTGCTTCCTTCCCGTACCCATGATGCCTTTAAAATGGCTTTAAAGATCTATCTCTTTCTTAAATATTTTCAGTGAGATGGCCTCCACAGCTTTCTGTGGCCAAGAATTCCACAGGTTCGCTACTCTTTGAGTGAAGGAATGTTTCCTCATCTCATTCCTAAATGATCTACCCAATATCTCTACGACTGAAAAGACACACTGAATCCTGGAGTTTATAAAAGAGGCAGAGTACAAAAGCAAAGTTATTATAATTTTTTTGTAAAACGCTTTCACCCTCAAATGCAGTGTGTACAAGTCTGGGTGCTGCAGTATGGGAAAGATCTGAAGGCTTTGGAGGAGGTGTAGAGAAAACTTACTGGATTGGTTCCGAGGATAAGGGACTTCAGTTAGGTGGAGAGATCAAAGAAGCTAAGGCCGTTCTCCCAGGAAAGAGAAAAGTTTGGAAATGGGTCTGATGGAGGTTTTCAAAATTTCTAGAGACTTTCCAGTCCATCTTTCAGACATACCTTGGGTTTATGATGAATGAAGGTCAAGGAGAGTATTTCTTTACAGCAGTGTAACACCCGACTTTGTGAACTATTTTCTCTTGATCTTTCTTGAGCATGTGTTCCTACTTGCAGCCTCTCCTGAATATGTCACTAAAGAAGCTCCTGATGTCAATCGTAGGATTGCATCTGAAGTTAATTGAGTATTTATCAAAACATAAGATGGACGTAAAGATAAAGGATATGTTTGATAAACTGTATGGAATGTACAAACAATTTATACATGTCTGGCATGATTTTGGAACTGATACAAAGCAAATGTAATTAGTGTAACTGTCCAAATCAACAGAGTAAATTGGAAATATTCAGTATATTTTTCACAAGGACATCTATCATGTATTGAATGTGTATCTCAAAAGATGAACTGGATTATAAGTAGTGGAGTGGATATCTAACATGAACCATATATTGAATATGTATCACAAGATGATGAGTGATCACAACCCTTGTCTTGTATTTAGTTTGTTAATTAGTAATTTGTTACGTTCCAAAATCTCCATTGATTCAGTGTTAGCATCTTTATACTGTCATGTAAATGAGTATCCCTTTTCTATGGGTTTTATTGAGTACATGATGTTTGCTCTGTGACTAAATAATTGACCTGAGCTGTCCAAATGGACTTTTACTTTCCAGCTTTAAAAAATGGCATTCCAGTCCCCACATTTTATACAAAAAGAGGCAATGTTTCAACCGTGTCTATTGCACATTGCATTCTTGAAAATAAAAAATTAACCACTTTTGGATTTCCAAAAGCCATTGCCCTTTGTAATATCCCTTTCTCCTTTCAACATGTCTCACCACAGTTACCATCAAAGTGTGCCAGTGATCTGAGGCCACTTTAGTGATTAAACCCATCACCTTCCTCTGATCTGTTGTGTTAAAATGCACCACAAATATAATTGCTGCATAGCAGTGTTGAGTTGATAGTTTACTGCATTCTGTATTGTCTAGTCTACAATGCTGTAGCTTCAGCAATGACTAAAACTAAAATCTTATCCTTGTGTTCAAACCTTTGCACCATCTCACCCTTCCCTTTTACTTTAACCTTTTCTAAGACTTGCAGAATCTCTGAATTTATTTAGCTGTCTCAGCCTGAAATTCTGAAGTCATCTCCCTAGACCTCTCTACATATCTTGTATCCTTGAAATTTGCTCCTAAAACCAAGCTTTCAGTCACCTGTCTTAATACCAGCCACTAAAGGATCACTTGACAGCACTTCTGCGAAAGACCTTGAAACTTGTTTCAAATGCTAGTTGTTAATACAGCTTTAATTAAGTTGACTGTGAGCTTAGCTTATACAAGAGCACCCATCTACGTGGGAATAGTTGATTGACTCGCTTTCCAAGTGGTCCCTTTGTGCAAGCATGATGTCTACTTGGCAAGAGATATATCTTTGTGGATAGGATGTCACTGTGCACTTACTCTATGGTCAAAGCCGTTTCTCAAACAATCTGGTTGACTGTAGAGTTCAAGCTTTAACTTGGTCTCAGTAAGAATCCTGAGGCTAATGTGTATCTTATTTATATGAATGAATGGATCATACCTTTTAAAGGTTGTGAGGTTTCTTTCCTCAATTACCCCCACCCCAAACCCCTCTAAACAACTTGCCTTTCATATTCAGACAATGCCCTTTGCTGTTGACTTTCAACAAGGGGCACAATGCTCGCAATTAACCCTGTGGACTTACTGGGTCAAATGGCCTGTTTCCACGCTGTAGGGATTCTTCTTCTTCGAAGTAAAATGCCATCGTTCCGGAAGATGGGAATGGGGTTTCCAGTGGAAATTAAGAAATAGTGTCAAAAGGGTGGCTGAGTGGTTAGCACTACACCCTCAGTGCTAGGGGCCCGGGTTTGATCCCAGCCTCTGGTGACTGTCTGTGTGGAGTTTGCACATTCTCCCCGTGTCTGCGTGGGTTTCCCCCGAGTGCTCTGTTTTCCTCCCACAATTCAAAGATGTACAGGTCAGGTGGATTGGCCATGCTAAATTGCCCGTAGTATTAGGCGCATTCATCGGGGGAAATTTAGAGTAATAAGGGAATGGGTTTGGGTGGGTTACTCTTCGGAGGGTTGGTGTGGACTTGCTGGGCCAAATGGCCTATTTCCACCTGTAAGGATTCTTCTTCTTCAATGGGGCACAAGGCTTCCTGTTAACCCTGTTCATGCCCCTCACAATCTTATGCACCTCAAGCAGGTCACTTCTTGGTCTTTGCTTGAAAGAAAACAACTCTAGATTACCCAGCCTCTCTTCATAGCTAAACCACTCCATCCTGGGCAACAGCTTAGTGAATCTTCTCTACATCCCCTCTAGCACAATCTTTCTTATAGTGCAGTGACCAGAACTGTGCACAATACCCAGTTGTAATGTAATCAAAGTTCCGTACAGCTTCAACATAACCTCCGTGCTCTTATAATCTTACTCTAAGTCATAAACGCAAGTGTCGCGTATGCTGCCTTGACTGCCCTACTAACCTGTCCAGATGCTTTCAGGGATCTGTGGATAAGTACCTCAAGATCCCACTGTTCCTCTTATGTCCTGCCATTCATTGGGTGAATACTCCCTTATATTTTATTTGTCACTTCCGCCTGTCACCTTTTTCAGGATTAAATTTCATATGCCACTGATCTGCCCATCTGACCAATCAGTTTATATTCTCCTACAATGTCAGACTTTCTTCCTAACCATTGACCACTGTATAAAAAGGGAATTGGAAAACATGTATTAAAACTACTTTTTTTCAAAAATAAAAATGTGCAAGGAAAATTAGTGGGACATAAAGAAAACCCTTGGCCCTCCTGATCCATGTCCTAGAGTGTTGAAAACTGTCTTTTGAGATGACCAAAGCATTGATGGTCATCTTTTAAAATTCTGTAGACTCTGGAATGACTCCCTGCAGATTGGAAAGTGGCAAATTTAACTCCACTCTTCAAGAAAGGAGGGAGGGAGAAAACTGAGAAAAACCAATCTGTTAGCCTCGCATCAGTCATCAGGAAAATAGAGTTTGTAATAAAGGATGCAAGAACAGGGTACTTGCATATATTAAAAAAAATTGAAGGAGTCACTCTGGATCTATGAAAGAGAAATCACGTTTAACAAGTCTTTGAACCTAGTAGATTAGCTTGGGGGAACCAGTGCATGTGGTCTATTTAAATGATTTCAGAAGGTTTTTGATAAGCTCTCTCACAGGAAATTAACAAACAAACTTTGGGCACAAAGCATTGGGAGCACTGGAAAGAGTTTAAAAATTGCTTAACAGAAAGCAGACAGTAGGGGGAGAGTCTAGATCAGGGAACCCACAGTCTCAAAATAAAGGGCAAGCTATTTAGGGTTGAGATAAGGAGGGATTTCTTTGCTTCAGATGTTGTGAACCTTTGGAATGCTTTGTCTTAAAGGGCTGTGGAGACTCTGTTATGGAGATATTCAAGACGGAGATGAGTAGATGTATAAATATTAAAAATTTCAAAGAATTCGGTGCAGAAAAGTGATGTTGAAGATGATGATCAGCCAGCATCTTTCTGAATGGTGGCATAGGCTTTAAAGGCTGAATGGCCTACTCTTGCTTCGGTTTCTATGTTAATAGTGTCCTGAGTATCAGGAACTTGATACTTCAGGACTGCAACTGGGAAGAAAACTGAGCCGTTTATAAAAGTTGCATACAATCCAAATAAATGATAGCAGCAGAGCAGGTCACCCAAGTTAAAGCATTAGGAATTGGAAGTGATTAACACAAACCACCCGAGTTAAATGTATTTCAGATTTTATTTTTAAATTTAACTATTTGATCTTAAGCTGAAGGTGGCTGTTATCAGTCTCCAAGCGTCCTGCATTAGATGTGGTTGTGAGCCTTCTATCAGCATCACTGACATCCTTGTTTCTCTCTAACGTCTGAGTGACCTTGTCACCACCTCCGTCCAAATATCCTTCCTTGTCATGTCAGCCTTACATTTGCACCATTTTATTGCTGGTCTCTGGAATTTGCTGGCAGACAAGTGCAGTATGTAATAACGTTCAATATACCTTCAAGATTTCATATATTCTGTTTCAGGGATGGTGTGGTTGCTTTTTATGCCTTGATTAGCATGTCCTCTGGTTGAAATGGATTGCATTTTGTTTTCCTGCTTATATCTATACCCTGAATGTTCACATTGGAAAGACCAATAAACCTTTTGTATAGTTGCCCTAAGGTAGTGGTTTTGGGCTGTCTCTGTAGTTTAGTGATTTGGTACAAAATCATGATTTGTCAGGCTACATTGAAGGAAGTTTAAAAATTGATATAGATCTGAGGTCACATACAGGCCAGGCAAGTAATGTTAGCAGGAGAAATTGAGGACTGCAGATGCTGGAGATCAGCGCTGAAAATGTGTTGCTGGCAAAGCGCAGCAGGTCAGGCAGCATCCAAGGAGCAGGAGAATCGACGTTTCGGGCATGAGCCCTTCTTCAGGAAAGTAATGTTAGCAGGTTTTCAAATCTAAAGGATGTGTTAGCATTCTGGGTTTTATAGTAATCTGAAATTTCATGGTCAGTTTTGCTGATAGTAATCTTTTTAAATAAAATTCCTAAATTCAAATTCTCAAGTTGCCTTGGGAATAACACTTGTGTTATTTGGATCACTAGTTCAGTAACACAAACTAGTAACAAACGCATCAGCGTTCCCAGCCAGACCAATCTAGTTGGTCACAGAGAAACCTAGTGATTCTCTGAAGGCAACTGAAGTTGCTAAGAGCATTATGCAAGTTTGAGTGGTTATTAGGGCCTTCACCTGAGCCCACACTCATTAAAGTATTGCTTTCTTCCTGTAGGGGAACTTATGATGAGCCTTTACTGGTACTACAGGCCTGAGCACATCCAGGGAGGCAGAAATCCAAGCATTCACTGTGAGGTGAGCATCCACAACCTTCCCTACACAGTCTGTAGGCGTTCACTTCTAAATCCTCTGTCTCTGCCTCTTGCTCTGTGCCTCTGCTGCCCTGTACTGGCCTCCTGCCCTGCTCCTGCTCCTATCTCATCCTGCCCTCTGCCTCTTGCTATATTAGCCTTTCACCAGCCCCTGTTTCTTGCGTGTGCATATCTATATGTATATGTGTGTGTGTGTATACGTGCACTCGATTCAGCATTGTTTTGGCTTTTAGTCATCATTGGTGCTTCTTATTTTCAAACTATTGTGACTTTTTAAAATTTGTAATGAAACAATGAGGTAGAAGTCGCAAGTTTGTATGTTTAGTCTTGGTTTGATGATGCAAATGAGAAAATTCAAATGTATAAAGCGCGCTTTAACACATCCTGAAGTGCTTCACATCTTACGAATTTTGCAGTCTTGTTGATCAACGCAACAACCATTTTTGAATGGAGCAGAATCCCAGAAAGTACAGTGCAATAATTGACATGTTGATCTTCATTGGCGCTGGAAAAATACCATGCTGTAATGTGGTGCCAACGAATCTAAATCAGAGCAAGGAGAGAGAGCAGTAGTTCCATGCCCATCTTGGAGGTTGGCATCACTAATAATAGAGCACTTATTTGAACTTGCGCTTTTGGTGGAGGAGTAAGAAACGGTTACCTATCAAACTTAGCAACACATTTTACTTTGCCTGTATCTTAGTGTGAGGTGGCTCCCTTGGGAAAGTTACAGTCTCATTTTGCCAAAACATTTTATGATATGGTGATCTAAAGGATAATATCATTTGGAACTAAGGCTGGGGCTTCCTAGGAGGAGAGAATTTATCAGCTGCAGACATTGCATGCTGTTCATGAATCCAGGCACAGATGCAAGTTAAAGCATGATGGATAAATTCTTCAGATCAGAGGGCCTTCTGTAAAATATACTGTCTGATTGTTGATCAACATGAGGAAGACTTTCTTTATTTACCTTTCTTTAAATGATACTCACCTCTCCGTCTCCTCCCTCTCTGCATTTGCATCTTGTTTCAATTCAAGTTAGTATGATCCAGGGTTAAGCATACGAATGGGTATCTTAGAATCACTATGCTGCTGAATGGACTGGAGTACTAATGAGATGGAGAAGACTAAATAGACTAGTGCTTTTGTGTAGTGCAGGTTTTTAAAGTTCTGTCTCTACTTTTCTCCTACAGAATGAGATCTTCGCTTCTCGACATCAGGATGAGAATAGCGTAGCCTGCATTGAAGAGAAATGCTATGTTTTGACCTTCTCTGAGTACTGCCGGTGAGTAATTCTAGGCTTTCCGGCTCTGGTGCTAGAAAAATACATGGAAATGGGACACCGTTGAAGCTGGATAGAGTGTCAAAATCTAAAGGCATTGTATGTAGAATAATCACTAGTAAATCCATATGGGATTTTAGGAGAGCTCAGAATTATTATCCAGAGCTTGGAATGTGGTACTGCCTAGCATGAATGAATGGCCTTGGATGTATTGACATGAAGGAGAAACCAGTACAAACAAAAACTGAAATGAAGTAATAGAAAGGACAGCAAATGAAAATACAAATAATCTGTTGTAAGAAGTTGATGAGCAGTTGGAAATAGATGAGCAGAGGGGACTCGAGACTGATGATTTTACTTTATTTACAGGTTTCTAAGTACAGTTTTGCTTGCGGAATCTATTCTGGCCTTTGGGCTTGCTCCACTATTCAGTGATATCATGGTTGATCTGTATTTCAACTAAAATCCCAACAACATCCAATCTAGTCTTGAAAGCTCTAGGTTTTAAAAATTTCATTCATAGAATGGGGGCTTCGCTGGCTAGGTCAACATTTATTGCCCATCCCTAACTGCCCTATGTGCATTAGGAGTCAATCGCATTGCTGAGAGTCTGGAATCACATGCCAGCGAGACCAGGTAAAGATGGCAGGTTTCCCTCCCTAAAGAACATTAATGAAGCAGGTGGGTTTTTCCAGCAATTGACAACAGTTGCATGATCATTAGACTCCTAATTCCAGATTTTTATTGAATTCAAATTCCATCTATTACCCATCATTACCATTCAGTCTTTTGTGGCAGGCAATTTGTGTGAAAAAGTCCTGCTTGGTTTTTAGCCTGTGAATGGTTTGTTCCTAATTTTAAAATTGTCTCCTAGTTCTCAGCGTTTTCATGGGAAAGTATCATTTTAAGTATCTCAATCAGATTACCTCTCAATGTTCTAAAACCAAGTTAATGCAGTCTGACCTAAATAACTTTCCAGGTGCTGGTATGATTTTGGTGAATGAATTTCAGCACTTATTCAAAGGTTACTATCCTTCCTGTGTTTTTGTGTCCCAAACCCCCAGGATGGGGTGTGACCAAGGCTCTGCCCTGCTGAAATTTAACTTCCCCTCTTTGCATTCCAACCTCCTTAAGATAGACTGAATGGAAATGGTTTAAATTAGTTCTCTGACAGTGCTGAAGAGTGTTAATGTTATCGGGATCATCTGTGAGAGGTGTTAGTGAATACTAACGTAAATGTGCCCATCTGATGATGTACTTCTATCTTCATTTTAATTCCTGTTTCTCCCATGCTCTTCTGCAGGTTCTGTGCCTTGGCAAAATGGCGAGAGGAGGGGGCTCCCGATCACAGACTAGTGGTCCCTCCCTCCGAAGAGTACTCCACTCCTCCTCACCGCAAAGTCCCTGAAAACACGGACCCAGATCTGGTCTTTATTTGCAGACACGTGTACGACTTCCGCCACGGCCGAACTCTTAAAAACCCGCAATAGTATAGCACTTCCCGAATTCTATGGGAACTCAGGCTTAGAAAAGAACCAATATGATATCAGAAGAACGCATATGATGGATGTTGACTGGAGTTATGATTCCACACAACCTTCCTGGTGGACAACGGACACACACTTCCTTTTGCCTTATGTACATAAATTAGAGAAATTTTTAAGATCCGATCAATCACACTGACTGCATACCAAAGGACAGTGACCAATCTGAAAACTGGCTCCTGGAAAATAGCGCTGGTTTCTGCACTAATCAATTTGATAATGTCATCATGACACTCGAGCCACTTTTCTCATGCTCGTTCTCCATCACCACTAATAACGGGTCCTGCTCCCAAGCGAGTGATGACCCACTTTGCGAATTTTAAAAATTATAAACAGTAACAAAAAAAAAATTGCACTTGTATTCCAAACTGATCTCTTTCTTAAATAACCCTAGCCCGATTTTCCATTTTGGCAGATAATGCCAGCACTTAAATGTTTACGTCTGAATTGGGATAACATTCCAAATTCGTTTTCTCTTCCCTCTTTTTGTTTTTAATATTATTTCAAAGATAATTACTTGTTGGAATTAAATTTCATAAAAATTGTATTGAGTTTTGAGAAAGAAAATTTAATATATGATTTAAGTTTGATATGTTTGAAGAGACTGTTTTTTAAAAAACAAAGTTCATTCTCTACTGATATCCTGATGTTTTCACTTGAAAGGTTTTAATAATGTTTTGAAGTGTTAGGCCTGATGGCCACATAGAATTAAAGATGTTTCTGCCAATACCATTGGAATTTATTTCTGCCATTTCTCCCATTATTCAACACCACAACTCAAGATCTTGTCTATGATTTACTAGAAAAGCCCAGTAGTCTTTTTTTTCTTCTTGAATCGAAAATGGTCATTATCACAGGTAAAAGTCTGACCACCAAACATTAACTTAGCATTGGTAGCGTATATTAGAAAACCTGGGAAAGTTCTGCACTTATATAACATCTTTCAATGTATTGCAAAGTACATTGCAGCCAATGAATTACTTTTCAGTTGGTGCTGTAATACTGGAAACAGCAGCACAGTAAAATGTCACAGACTGCAATGTGATGATGGTCAAGTATGATCTGTTCATTGAGCAATAAATGCAAATAAAACAGCCCCTGCTGCTCTTGCTAGTGTGGGGGATCTTTCCTTTCCAACTGAGAGTGCAGATAGAGCCTCTACTTTGCATCTCCCCTGTAAGATGGAGAATCCAACAATGCAGCACTCCCTTCACACTGTACTGGGCTATCACTCTGGATTATGTCTGGAGTGAGGCTTGAAAACGACTTGGTGACAAGTATGAATGAACTAGAACTGACATTTGAAGATTCAAAATAACATGCAAAACGCTGGTCAAAAACCTGACTAAATTCAAAATGGAGGAAAGGTGGGTTAATCTTTGCTGGAACCGGAAGACCAGTATACAACTGATCAAAACAGAGGGGGAATGGATAACGAAGAGAAAGTTGACCACTCACATTAAAGTCTGCTCTCTGAATATCACCTAGTCATTTTTCTAAAAATATTTCCATGAAATGGTTTCAGGTTCTATTTCCTAGATGCTGCTGCTGTACACTGGAGGGAAGAAAAATATTGTATGATTTGCAATCTTAGAACAGGAGAGTTGTGAACACAATTGGGGGAAATATACCAAATGGAATGGTGACTGAAATTTCAAGGAGAGGAAGGGGATGTGTTATGTAACTTAAACCTGTAAAAAGTTTACATACTTAATGAATGACTTAGTTCCAAGGAGTTAAAATTTAAATTAAGCCAAGGATATGTACACATTCTTTTGTGTGGATAGACTAGGCACAATGATGGAACAGTGATGATCTATTGCCTACACTGCTGTGTTATTTGAGAATTTCAAAACACTTGCATGTACTCTGGATAGGGGCTGTATAGAGATACAGCGGTGCAGATAGCCTGAGAATTTCCCAGATATGTTGCAAAAAGGGTAACCTCAAAACTACAGAGTACAGAGGTTTAGTAAGCAAATGGCCATCGGTTGGCTGGGGAAAGCAAGGGAAGTGTTTCATTCTAACAGGTTTTTAATAATGAGTGATCAGACTAGAGATGTGCAGCTTATGTTTGCATCCATTGCTTCATTGGTCAAATGACAGATGGAGGTTGGTGTTGGCTGAAAGGGTATGTGTGCTTGTAATAAAGTGTGAAAAGGCAGTTCTTGTAGGGATTTGTTAGTAAGAGTGTGTTTCTGAATCTGCCAATCTGAGTCCTGCACTCAGTTGCCTCCCTACTGATCGGGCATCACTGGGTGCGGAACACTTTGAAGGTTGTAAGAACCAATGATGTCTGAAAGAGAGAGCTGGTGGTCTTGGAATCAGACCATCTGGAGCTTGGTAGGAAATGAAAGTGCAGGACTTCACATTTGCTCATCTATAGATTAATCCCAGTTCTATGTGGCTGTTGGGAATAGAAATGGAATAAAACAGAATAGTATGTGGCTAGATAAATAAAGTAGAGGGGAATGACTTCAGATTCCTTAGGCATTGGAATATGTTCTAGTCAAGGTAGACCGGTTCCACCACAGCATGCTTGGGACTATCTCTCCCTGCGTGCTGCCAGAACGGCTTAGTTTTTTTAGAACTAATGCCTTTTCTTCAGATCTCCAAATTCGCAATACTTTTATGTGCTTGGGATCAATATCCTTGCAGACGACAGTTTCTTTAAATTGTAATAGAAATTAATTTGGAAAGGGCCCCTGAAAAAATATTTGAAATGTGACAACAGGATTGGGAAGGTAATGAAGAAAAGAGCAGATTAAAGTAGGTGGTGGTGAGGATCAGGTAGGAGTAGGACGTAGACAAAGACTGGTTTGAATGTGTTCAGGGAGAGTGAAAATAAGATTGGGTGCAAATAATCATATAGGAGTACGAAGTAGTAATAAGTGGGGTTCAAATAAATGAAGAATTTGTACTTTTGGATGCAAGTTATTTAAGAAAATTTGGATAGGATGAAAAGATTAAAGAAGCAATTTTAACATTGAATGGGATCCTTTACTGGAAATATCAATTTTCCATTGATTAAGGAACAACAGAAGTACCTTTACTAGTTGGGTGGGGGCAAAAGACCATCATGATGAAAAAACAGATGGTGGGGAGAAGCACATTTGAGAAGAAATTGACAAAAGATGCAAGGTAATGGAAAACTAACCCAATATAGATGAGCGAAAAGAGGGAGTTTCTGAAATACAGAAGAATTTTCTTGCACTTTGACAGTATATCAGCATATTCCTCAGTTTCTAGGGAACGAAATAGGGAATGGAGCATTTTCACTGGGTAGTTGTGTATTATTCAGTATCATTAAAATAATTATGCAAAAGGACAAAAATCAAATTTGAAAATACTGAGTTGGAGGAGAGCTAATTTCAACGAGCTAAAGGTGGGCCTAAGGTGGATTAGAATCAAAGATTGCTGGAAAAGTGCAGCAGGTCAGGCAGCATCAAAGGAGCAGGAGAATCGACATTTCGGGCATAAGCCCTTCTTCAGGAATCTGATCTCCAGCATCTGCAGTCCTCACTTTCTCCTAGAATCAAAGATTGACAAGTAAAATAGTAAATGAGCAATGGGAAACCTTTTACCGAAGCAAAAGTTGGGATATATTCGGCACATTCTAATGTGGGGGCAAGAAATGGCAGCTAAAGCTGCAGCTTCATCTGACAAAAGTGAAATGGAAGGTTATTGGCAATGTCAGATTGAGCACAATGCAGACAGAACTGAAAAAGAGGCAAGTATGAGACTAGATTAGAGAACGGCTGAAATAAGTGAGCCCAAAACTTAAACAGTTTTCTTTAGAAAACAGTCAAAGGGTGGGGAAGGAAGTATGGAAGATGTGGAGGCTCAGGCTTGGACTTTCCAACTCTTTTGTCTTGCATATTTGGAGATTGCTAAGATTATATCCCTCTGTGTGAGACAGATGGGTCAGTCAACTTGAGCAAAAGGGAACTTAGATCAATTAATCCAGGATAAAACTAATTGTTAATGAAATAACAGTTAATAAGGCCAATCATGCAATTAACATCATTGAGTTCAACAAAAAGCTGGTGATGTTAGCGCAGTTAATGTTCATCTGCACTTCCAAAAGGTATTTAAGTACTGCATAACAATGTGTTAACAAAATTTAAGCCCATGTCTTAAAGGGGCTGTGGCTTTGTATATACAAGACTGGTTAAGAGACAGGAAAAGAATGTGTGGAAGGTTTTTTTTGGATCAGAAGCAAAAATGCAGTGGTGTTCCCTGGGACTGGTTTTGGACCATAACCCCTTTTTTTTATATATAATGGGCTAGAACATAACATGGCTTAACTTAGATTTGTGCTTTGGTGCCATTGCAAAATTTTATCAAAATAATGAAGTGACTAGTAAACTGAGCAGATAAGCAAATTGTATAGAATTGTGAAGTAACTTCTATTGTTGCTAGCGCCAATGAGGAGGGACAGGATAAACCAAATTATGATTTTAAAGAAAGTGTATGAGCAGAGAGGCCTATGGATTGTGTGCACAAATCTTTAAAGGCATTTGTGTAATTTGAGAGGGATATTAAAAAGGACTAGAAGATACTTGACTTATGCTGAACCTTTTATGTTTAAGTTAGGCACGAGGTTGGAGTATATTGAATAATTCTGGGCATCATGCCTTGGAACAGATAGGGACAAATGAGCTAGGGATGAAAATCCTTCGTTATGAGGAGCGACTACAACCCTGGAGCAGAGTAGGTTGAGGTGATTTTAAAGATATTGTCTATTATGAATGGTTTTAGTAGACTGAGGAATAATTGCTTCTAGTCTCAGAAGCTCAATAACCAGAGGAGACAAATGTATGGCAATTGATTAGAGGTGGTGTGAAAGAAAGTAATCAAATTGTGATCTGAAAAGTCCTGTCTGAAAGAGCAACTGAAACATATTCAGTGATGGCTTTTTAAAAAGTGTACTGGTTACTTGGAAATAAGTTAATTCGGCAGTTAGGTAGGCAAATGAAATGTAAGTACTCCTTTCAAGAGGGCTACAACATTATGAGCAAAGATGTATTGCTGAGGATGCATAAGCTTTGGTCAGACCACTTGTGGAATATAGTGAGCAGTTTCGTGCCCCAGATCTAAGGAAGGATATGCTGGCATTGGAGGGAGTCCAGAGGAATTTTACGAGAATGTTCCCAACAATGATAGGCTTATCATACCAGGATCGATCGAGGCCTCTGGTCTGAACTTAGTGGAGTTTAGAAGGATGAAGGAGGATCTGATTGGAACTTACTGAGAGGCCTGGTTAGAATGGATGTGGAGAAGATATTTCCATTAGTAGGAAAGACTAGGACCTGAGGGCAAAGCCTCAGAGTGAAGGGGTGACCCTTTAGAACTGAGATGAGGTTGGTTAATCTGTGGAATTCATTGCTGCAGAAGGCTGTGGAGGTTAAGTCATTGTGTGTTTTAAGATAGCGATAGATAGGTTCTTGATTATAAAATGGATCAAGGCTTACGGGATGAAGGCAGAGAATGGAGTTGAGAAACATACCTGCCATGGTGGAGCAGACTTGCTGGGCCTAGTTCTGCTGCTAATCTTATAATATTTTGGTTTAGATTAGATTACCTACAGTGTGGAAACAGGCCCTTCGGCCCAACAAGTCCACACCGACCCGCCGAAGCGCAACCCGCCATACCCCTACATTTACCCCTTCACCTAACACTACAGGCAATTTAGCATGGCCAATTCACCTGCCCAGCACATCTTTGGACTGTGGGAGGAAACCGGAGCACCCGGACGAAACCCACGCAGACACGGGGAGAATGTGGAAACTTCACACAGTCGCCTGAGGCGGGATTTGAACCCAGGTCTCTGGTGCTGTGAGGCAGCAGTGCTAGCCACCATGCCGCCCTAGTTGCTGGGCTACAAGTTTTTTTAAAAATAAAGTGAGCAGGGCTAATTGGATAGTTCAAAGATATGGGGAATCAAATGGACATTTATTCTGGGATCCTCTACATAAGCCAATCAGTTCCTTCTGCCATTTAGTTAAGTCAAAGGCTATCTGTACTATATCATGCAGTATCTGTCTTGATTCAACTGACTTAATATTCTTCCTATTCAAAGACCCAATGTATATCAAACCAGGAATAATGGAAGGATGTGTGTTTGGCTAAGAGGTTGATGCTGAAATGGACACATTGGAACTTGAATAATTTGAGGTAATTCTTTGTTCTAAGGTATTGCTTCACGTGATGTTGAACAGCAGATCTTTACAGAGCAGGAGAGATTGCTGTTGGTCTATTCACTCGAGAGGTGGTGTAGCTTCTTTTCAGAATGGAGCGAGTTCAGCACTGTTGGAGGTGCTGGTCTTCAGTTACAAGTTTGAACTGAGCCATCATCTGCTTTTGCAGGTACAGGTTGGGGAAAAAAAAATCTGTGGCACTATTTTGAACCAAAGCAAGAAACCTCTCCCTGATGTTTTGACAAATAATTATCCCTCAACCAATATCTCAAAAAAATTAGCCCATTGTTATTTATGGGATCTTTCTGTGTGAAAATTGCTGTGACAGTGCCTTTTAAGAACTCTTTGGCTGTTCTTGAAGGTGCAAGCTTTTTAAGTGTCTTCTGTCATTTTGCTACAAGATGGGAAGATTATTTTAAACTTGCAACTTTCAGTTATTAATTTTAATGGCATAATGGTAGCTTCACTTCTAATGTAGGAATCATGCAATCCAACCTCCTGGAACTTATTAGCTAGAGTTCACAGCCCTAATTGCAGCGTTTCATTCATTCACAAGTTCCAGAGAGAAGAACATTACGTTCCAGTTCTGTTGTGGGTTGGTCAGTATCATGAAAAGAAGTGGGTTGCAAATGTCAAACTTGTCAGAAAAGCTGAAAGTTCACTCCCTGTTGAAGTGTTAAACCATTTCTTGCAAAGAATACAGATTATGTAGCACCTTTTGACAAAACAAGATGCCCCAAACTGCTGTACAGCAGCAGTATCTGAAGTAAATTGACACTGAGCCATGTAATGATAGATTAAGATGGTAGAGCATCTTAAAGGAGAAGCAAACTGGAGGTTTAAGGAAGAAATTTGAGTGCTTTGGGCCTAGCTGGCTGATGGTATAATGCCAATTGTGGGACAAAGTGAGCGGAGACACAGAACAGACCAAACTCGCCAGGATGTAAGGCGGCTGTGTCTTTTTGATTCAACATGCACAAATTTGGGGGGAATCTGTTTTGGTGTCTGTACACAGTGAAGTGTATCTTTTGCAGCACTGTTGCTTTTACAGTAATGAATTCCTGATAGAAAAGTTTGAGACTGAAGAAAGGGAAGGGAATGAGTGGGGAGGAGAGGGAAGGATCTGATGAGGTTGGACAAACCTAATGATGAATCTGTTAGGTAATTGTCATGGCAGTTGGCTCGTGATTGGTTTTGTGAAAATCATTCTCATTTGGGTGTGGTTGACAAGGCTGATATTATTGTCCTTAAATGCCCTTGAGAAAGTGATAATATCTTGAACTATTGCAGTCTATGGTGAAGGTGCTTCTGCTGTTCTGTTGTGCAAAACTTTGACCCAGTGACAAGAAAAAGCATTATATTTAGGACTTGGGCTTGTATGGGAGTATAAGGGAACTTGTGGTGGCATTAGATTACATTACAGTGTGGAAACAGGCCCTTCGGCCCAACAAGTTCACACCGACCCGCCGACGCGCACCCACCCATATCCCTACATTTACCCCTTACCTAACACTACGGGCAATTTAGCATGGCCAATTCATCTGACCTGCACATCTTTGGACTGTGGGAGGAAACCGGAGCACCCGGAGGAAACCCACGCAGACACGGGGAGAATGTGCAAACTCCACACAGTCAGTCGCCTGAAGCGGGAATTGAACCCGGGTCTCTGGCGCTGTGAGGCAGCAGTGCTAACCACTGTGCCACCGTGCCACCCACAGTTTTGATGCCCTTGTCTTTCACGGCCATGGGGTTTGGGACATGCTGACCAAGATGCCTCAGCAGGTTGTCGCAATGTATCTTGTAGGTGTTGCACACTGTCACTGTTTTAGAAAGTGGGTGTTTAAGGAGTGGATGGCCCCTTAAGAGACTACCTTGTCCTGACTGCTTGAATGTTGTGTGGTGAGCACCATTCCAGTGCAGATAAATGGGATTAGTATAGTTTGCTGTTTGCTGGTCAGTGCGGTTATGGTTGGGTGGAAGGGCCTGTGTCTATGCTGTCTGACTCTGTGACTGGTCACCGGGCACATCCATTCTCCCACTTGCTTGTTTTCCATCGTTTCTGGTAAAATGG
This sequence comes from Chiloscyllium plagiosum, assembly GCF_004010195.1. NCBI lineage: Eukaryota > Metazoa > Chordata > Chondrichthyes > Orectolobiformes > Hemiscylliidae > Chiloscyllium > Chiloscyllium plagiosum. The sequence continues at coordinate 82,232,792 of NC_057719.1, forward strand.
CAGTGGAGCAGTGCTTCTGACGTAAGGCTTGCCTGCTTTTCTTTTTGTTTTTATTTTTCTTTGTCTCATCCCTTTTTTTTAAACTTACCTCTTATTGGAGAGATCGGTCACGGTGACAGCATTGCCAGCAGTGAGTAGGCCCAGCAGCATGGACTTGTATCAGTGGCATTGGAAGCGTGTTTAGGTTCCCAGCAGCATCTGCTTCCAGGACTGCTGCTTGGTTGCGGCGGCAGAGGTGAATTTGAGTCCATTACGACGGCATCAGTAGTGGCTACATTGGTGAGGTGCGCCTGAAGCAAACTCATGGTGGCGGTAGAGTTGAGTTTGGGCCAGTGTGGTACCCATGCCAGGGGCATCAATAGCATCTGCATTGAGGAGGTCCATCGAGGACACACAGTGGCGCGGGCGTTGGTGGAGGTGATATGGTGCCAAAGAGTGGTGACTTTTGTTCCAATGGCGGTAATGTTGAGAAGGGGACTGATGCCTGGCCACTGGACTGGTGGTCCATGCCAGGTCATTTAACAAGAAGGACTGTAAAGTTGAAACACTTTCTTTTGTTTCTGCCTTTATATTCTATGTTTTAGTTTATTTTTCTGTGTTTTGTGATGGCATTGGAAAGTGGCAATACCAAACAACACTTCACTGTATTTTGTAACAAAATACACAGGACAAATAAATAATTGGGAAGCTCTGTTATACACTGGATGATGAATCATGACTGTCAACCAGGCTTTTCCTCCCCACTAATCACATCCAATATTTTTTCAAACAAACACAAAGGCTTAACCTCTGCCTTTGAGTTTTTACTCCAGAGCTGTTATGGATAGTGCTGTGGAGAATGTCCCTCAATTCCTGGAAACTTGAAGTAATTCCACATATTGGGAGTAAGTCCAATGGACTCTCAGGATTAGAACAACCACAAGACCTGTTTAAGGCCACTAAGTGTATAATGCACTCAGGCTTGTGGTTGAGTAGATGTCTCACTGTGGATGGACTGTGTGAAAACAAATGTGTATAGCAGCGATGACAGGGAGTCATATAACATGGAAACAGGCACCTAAGGTCCAATCAGTCCATGCCGAACACAATCCCAAACTAAGCTAGTCCCACCTACCTACTCCTGGCCCATATCCCTCCAAATCTTTCCTATTCAAGTATTTTGTAAGCCATAACATGCATTCCCTCTAGAACATACTGGATGATGCAAAATAGCAATGTTAGTGACTAGTAGTTTCTTTCCTTATGTAGGTCTATGTCCAATGAAGGCTGAGGAATGGACTGGTCAGGGTATAAACACATACAAGCAACAGTGGGAGAGTGATCGAAGGTGATGATAATTGCTCTAACTGTAGCCCTCTGTCTGACCCCTGCATCAGAGGGCTGTGGGTTCATGAATAATTCCAGAGAATTGTGCACATAATTTAGGCTGGTGCTTTTTGGGCAGCACTGAGATAGTGCTGCATTATTGGAGGTACTGCCTTTTTGGTCAGGGTGGCACAGTGACTTGGTGCTTAACATATCTGCGTGGGTCTCCTCCCACAGTCCAAAGCTGTGCAGGTTATGTGAACTGGCCATGCTAAATTGCTCAGTGTTCAGGGATGAGTAGGTTAGGTGCATTAGTCAGGGGAAAATGTCAAGTAATAGGGTAGGGGAATGGGTCTGGGTGGGTGACTTCGGAGGGTCGGTGTGGACTTGTTGGGTCAAAGGGCCTGTTTCCACACTGTAGAGATTCTAAGATTTACACTGCTGCGTCAGGTCCAATTCCACCTGCGGATTTTGCATAATCTCCCTGTGTCTGTGTGGATTTCTCTGGTCCACAGTCCAAAGATGTGCATGTTGGTAGACTGGCCATGCTAAAATTCCCATGGTATCCAGGGACGTGTATCCAGGTGAATTACCTGTGAGGAATGCACGGTTACAGGGATAGGATAGAGGGGTGGGGAAAGTGGAATGCTCTTAGGAGGGTTGGTGTGTAGTCGTTGGGCCGAATGGCCTGTTTCCACACTGTAGGGATTCTATGATGTTAAGCTGAGACTTCATTTGCCCGTCGAAATGGGAGTAGTAACCCGCAGCACGATTCCAGAAATGAGTAGGCAGTTCCTCTCAACTAAAACCGATTAGCTGATCATTATCACAATCTCTGTTTGAGCTTGCTATTCTTTGTTTGTCACACTTCCGACATTTTATCTGCAACTGCGCTTCATACGTACTTCGTTGGTTACAAAGCATTTTGATCCTGAGGTCACGCAAGGACGCTCTATAAACATGCTTTTATTCATTGAAGATCGAGACTTACCCCAGTGCTACCTTTAAATAGTTGTTACTTGTATTCAAGTGAGTGGCAACTAGACCCCCAAATTTGCAGCTCCCAATGCAGTACTGAGAGAACATCCCACTGTCAAGCACAAACATTTCCCCCATTTGCAACATTAACTACACTTCAAGAAGAATTTAATTGGCTGCAAAGCGCTGTGTCGGGTGGTCGTGCGAAAGCAGCAACCCGGCTATTTCTGTGTGGTGTCTGCTGCCACCAATAGGTTGGGTCTGAACATCCTGCAACGAGCAACTGAAGTTTGGAAGAATCACTCCACTGTGAAACTTCCTTCTTTCTCGCTTTCTTCTTCTTCTCTCTCACGCATGAGAGATCTGGTCAGTGCGTGAGGCTTTATTTGTACTAATTTCTGCAGACAGCGTGTCGATAACTTGCCATTACCGGCTACAGATTTTCAGTCTTTCCTGAAGATGTTTACTCAGCGGTTACAAATTTGCAGGTGGCCTTCCTCGGTCTGTAGGTTTACAAGTTCGTCCACACCCCACCTTTCAGGTTGCTCTAAATTGGATTAAGGGTGTTGTTACTAGTCAGCATCATCTTGAGTGGAATACCACATGCAAGTGCCTCAGCAATGAAGAAACTGCATTTTCTCGTCTGAGGACTAACAGCATTGAGAATATTGCCTTTGCAATTTATATGAAGACACGCACTTGGGGTGACAATGACTCTTAAAGTTTATAGTTTGACTTAAACCATAAGGACGTAGAGCAGAAATTAGGCCATTCGGCCCATCGAGCCTGCACCACTATTCAATCCTGGCTAATAATTTTCTCAGCTGAAAATGTGTTGCTGGAAAAGCGCAGCAGGTCAGGCAGCATCCAAGGAACAGGATAATCGACGTTTCGGGCATAAACCCTTCTTCAGGGATGAGGAAAGTGTGTCCAGCAGGCTAAGATAAAAGGTAGGGAGGAGGGACTTGGGGGAGGGGCTTTGGAAATGCGATAGGTGGAAGGAGGTCAAGGTGAGGGTGATAGGCCGGAGTGGGGTGGGGGCGGAGAGGTCAGGAAGATGATTGCAGGTTAGGAGGGC
>NC_057719.1:82238599-82243732 GCF_004010195.1 Chiloscyllium plagiosum
ACTCAGCACCGCCTTCCTAACCTGCAATCATCTTCCTGACCTCTCCGCCCCCACCCCACTCCCGCCTATCACCCTCACCTTGCCCTCCCTCCACCTATCGCATTTCCAAAGCCCCTCCCCCAAGTCCCTCCTCCCTACCTTTTATCTTAGCCTGCTGGACACACTTTCCTCATTCCTGCAGAAGGGCTTATGCCCGAAACGTCGATTCTTCTGTTCCTTGGATGCTGCCTGACCTGCTGCGCTTTTCCAGCAACACATTTTCAGCTCTGATCTCCAGCATCTGCAGCCCTCACTTTCTCCCTTAATAATTTTCTCAATCCCAATCTCCCATTTTCTCCCGGTAACCCTTGATCCCCTTGAGAATCAAGAACCTACATATCTCTTAATTATACTTAATGACCTGGCCTCCACAGCCTTCTGAGACAATGAATTTGAATTCAGTTGAAACTTGATCTGCAGGTGCTGTAACTTTAGTCAAAAGTTGGTTATTCCTGTGTGTTCCAATATTTCGAACCATGTTACCTGATTGAAGCTCCTTTTGTTAAATGTGAATTGTTACAAGAAGCAAAACAAGACAGCAGCTGTATTATTCCAGAATGTACATCTCATTACTTCCCAGGGAGGGAAGAATTTGTTCATGTGCAGTACAGTGGGGTGGTTTCCACACTTCCCTTTATGTTGGAAACGCTTTCCTTGCAATTGTGATTATTGGGATTTCATCTTTATTGTTGAATTTCCTATTTTTTACCCATAGAGTCATAAAGGTTTACAGCATGGAAACAGGCCATTGGTTTTCACAATTAATCTAGTTCAATTTGCTGTGTGAGGTACATAACCCTCCTTATCTATTCCATCCATGGACCTGTTCAAATGTTTCTTATTTGACGAAATTGTATTTGCTTCCCACTACCTCTGGCAGCCCATTCCAGACACTCACCACCCTCTGTGTGAAAAAAACCCGCCACTCTGGACTCTTTTGTATCTCTCCTCTCTCACCTTAAATCTATGCCCTCTGTTTTAGACTCCCCTGCCATGGGGGAAAGCTTTCTATCTTATCTATGCATCTCATGACTTTAAAAACCTCAATAAGGTCACCCCTCAGTTTCTTACTGTTCAGGGAAAAAAGTATCAGCCTATCCAACCTCTCCTTATAACCATCCAGTCTGGGTAGCATCCTGGTAAATATTCTGCACTCTTTCTAGATTAATGCTATCCTTTTTATAATAGGGTGAGTGGAGCTGCAATCCATAGCACCATGGAATGTGTATTGATACAAAAGACACCTTCACACAGCACTGAGAGTGAGTTTAATAAAATCTCAGTTGCTACTGAGTTGGCTTTCACAACCAATGGGAAAACATCATAGAATCCCTACAGTGTGGAAACAGGCCATTTGACCTAACAAGTCCACACTGACCCTTCAAAAAGAAACCCATTAAAACCCATTCTCCCACCCTATTACTCTACATTTTCCTCTAACTAATGCCTCTAACCGATAGGAAGGAGACCAGAATTGCACGCAATATTTCAAAAGTGGCCTAACCAACATATTGTACAACTGCAACATGACGTCCCAACTCCTATACTCTGACCAATAAAGGAAAGCATATGAAATGCCTTCTTCACTATCCAATCTACCTGCAACTCCACTTTCAAGGAGCTATGAACCTGCACTCCAAGGTCTCTTTATTCAGCAACACTCCCCAGGATCTTACCATTATGTGTATAAGTCTGGCTCGGATTTGATTTTTCCAAGATGCAGCACCTCACATTTATCTAAGTTAAACTCCATCTACCATTCTTCAGCCCATTGGCCCATCTGATCTAGATCCCATTGCAATCTGAGGTAACCTTCTTTGCTGTCCACTACACCTTCAATTTTGATGTTATCTGCAAATTTACTAACCATACCTTCTATGTTCACATCCAAATCATTTATATCAATGATGAAAAGTAGTGGACCCAGCACCGATCCTTGTGGCACTCCACTGGTCACCGGCCTCCAGTCTGAAAAGCAACCCTCCACTACCACCCTCTGTCTTCTACCTTTGAGCCAGTTCTGTATCCAAGGCTGGAATCAAACCCAAGTCCTTGGTGCTGTGAGGCAGCAGTGCTAACCACTGAGCCACCGTGCCATGGTTGATCTCAGCAAAAACCCTTTAAGAATCGTTCAGTGCATTGAGTACAGGAGTTAGGATGGAAATGTGTTGCTGGAAAAGCGCAGCAGGTCAGGCAGCATCTAGGGAACAGGAGAATCGACGTTTCGGGCATTAGCCCTTCTTCAGGAATCAGCCCATTCCTGAAGAAGGGCTAATGCCCGAAATGTCGATTCTCCTGTTCCCTAGATGCTGCCTGACCTGCTGCGCTTTTCCAGCAACACATTTCCATCTCTGATCTCCAGCATCTGCAGACCTCACTTTCTCCTACAGGAGTTAGGATGTCATGTTGCAGTTGTACAGGACATTGGCTAGGCCACTTTTGGAAACCTGCATTCAGTTCTGATCTCCTTGCCATAGGAAAGATGTTGTGAAATGTGAAAGGGTTCAGAAAGTATTTACAAGGATGTTGCCAGGACTGGAGAATTTCTGCTATAGGGAGAGGCTGAATAGGCTGAGGCTGTATTCCCTGGATGTTGGAGGCTGAGGGTTGACCTTATAGAGGCTTATAAAATCATGACAGGTATGGATAGAATAGATAGACAAGGTCTTTTCCCCAGTGTCTTTTCTCCAGACTGGTGCAATTACAGCATTTAAATTACAGCATCTGCATGGATATATGAATAAGAAGGGTATAGAGGGATATGGACCAAATGCTGGCAAAGGGACCTAGATTATTTTAGGATATCTGGTCAGCATGGATGAGTTGGACTGAGGAGTCTGTTTCTGAGCTGCACGTCTCCATGACTCTAATTCATCCCATTTCGCCCTGGCTTTGCACATCTATCAAAAGTTGGCCTTCCCTTTAACATTAATACGCTGCGACATAAAAAAAAATTGCAGGTTCTTTATAAAACAATGTGTTGCAAGAGGAGGTAAGAGATACAAAGATGAGATGTGAGCATAAAGAATTCGGGTTTAGATGTTAAGACCTTTAGAACAAGAGTTTGGGATGGTTATTATCATTAGTTGATAATCCTCTGCTTTTAAGCATTTCAACGTCATCTCCATTCCCAAAAGTCACTGTGATTTTCCTCAGCCTGCTTGATGCGTACAATTGGAGTGAACTCTGTGGCACAAATCATCGCAGATTTTGATTTAAAGTTAATGGCTTTAGATGATATTGTTTCTGAGGTGATTATTAACTGAGTGATTCTCAGTGCTGCGTTCCCTGAGGATTCAGAAATATTGCAGTCTGCAGAGTATTATCATGTTCCAGCACTGTGAATGATAACTGAACACTACATTTGAAGCAAAGCTTTTATGTCTAAAACATGCAATCCTTTGAAAGACATCTTGTGTTATTCGGACTGACTGTATCCTATCGAATTCATATTACTGTTCCCATATGACTGTACCCTATTGTACCCTGTGTCCTCCTGTGATACCCTCAGAGATAGTGCCTTGTTACTGTATCCCATCTGATGGGTTTCCCTGACTGGATTGAACGTATCGTAGAATCCCTACAATATGGAAGCAGGCTATTTGACCCATTGGTTCAACACCGACTCTCTGAAGAGCATCCCACCCATACCCCCTCCCCCACCCTATCCCTGTATCCCTGCATTTCCCATTGCTAATCCACTGAGCCTGCACATCTTTGGACTGTGTCCATATTTTTGTGCATGTCTGTTACCCTTGTGCTTGTGTACGGGTCAGTGTGTGTATTTGTATTTGGGCCATGCCTGTGTATATGTTTATGTGCACACCCTCTGTGTATAAGGATTGATGTGCATTTTATAAGTGTATTAGTTTGAGTGCGGGAGTATGTCCCCTTTGTAAGTGTGACAGTTGCTAGCTGTGGCACAGTCAGCCACCTTTCCACCTCAAGGTTTTGAGTTCAAGTCACAATCCAGGTCCTGAGCGCAAACACAACATTCCAGTGCAAAGCTGTGGGACTGCTACACTGTCAGAGATGCTGTTTTTTTGTGTGTGACATTAAACTGAGGCTCTAGGTGGATGCAAATGTCTCTATTTGAAAAAAGAGGAGGGCAGTTTTCTCTGGTGTCCTGACCAATATTTATCCATTATTATGATCCCAGCAGATGGTACTAATGGATATATAATCTCACAATGAACTCTGACTTGATGGATCATTTGAAGTTAGTTAGCATGATAGTTAATCATGAAGCATATTCACATGAGGCTGCAACTGTTCTTTAACAACAGAACTTAAGTTTAGTTCACTATAGAATAAACCTACCACAGCCAAGAAGATCTTAACATGGACCACAAAACAATGTCTCATCCTGTTTCCCAATATTACCCATGACAGAACCTCAATCACAGAAAAATTATCCCCTATCTCAACTCTATAAGTTTCCATTTAACTGACCCCTTTCCAGGTTCTTTTTCATGGACTGAGAAGATAATTTGATTTCTTCTCAAGTCCACTATCATTAATGTTTCACAAATCCAAGCTCCTAAACTTTATTCATTCTAATAATTTGGGCAGTTCCACTGTGATGATAAAAGCTACCAGCAGGGGTCCCTGTCAGGCACAGGAATGGGAAATGGATCCTGTGTGGAAGGACTGATGCTTCATGTATTGACTAGATAGGTTGCCCTGTTCTTTGCTGAAACGAAAGCAGGTCAGATTTGGCATCAACAAGTTAGGTTAATTGTTCCAATCAAGTTCTTCAGTTCTGGAAACTTCACAAACTAGACAGTTTTGCTGGGGTGACTGGCTTCCAGGAGAGAAACTCAAACTTGCTTCGGAGCTCAACACTGATATTTCTCAAACTGCCACAGCTACTTGTTTTAAATGTGTTCACTCTACCTGTCATAAATGTAACAGTACAAACATCTCCCTATACACCACAGGAGTCACATGCTTTCTGGGCTGAAAATGTGTTGCTGGAAAAGCGCAGCAGGTCAGGCAGCATCCAAGGAGCAGGAGAATCGACGTTTCGGGCATGAACCCTTCTTCAGGAATGAGGAAAGTGTGTCCAGCAGGCTAAGATAAAAGGTAGGGAGG
>NC_057719.1:82244096-82277697 GCF_004010195.1 Chiloscyllium plagiosum
TGCTACCTGACCTGCTGCGCTTTTCCAGCAAAACATTTTCAGCTCTGATCTCCAGCATCTGCAGTCCTCACTTTCTCCTCACATGCTTTCTGAGTAACATTGAATTTACATCACTGTTCCAGAGTGACTTGCTGACCTTTTCCAAAAACAACATTTTCACACTCATCTGCCTCTCTTTCTAAAAATAATCTAAATTCCAAAAATGGGGCAGCATATATTGCAAGTATTTCATCATACCATCAATCAACAATATATATCCATTCATTATCACATTGAAACTTGTGGGGGCTTGCTGTGCATGAATTGGCTGCTGGAATTCCTGCATTATGCAATGGTCTCCATTTTACGCCCTACAAAATATGTGTAAAGCAGTTTGGAACAAATGTCCTGAAGTTGTGAGAAGCCTTGTACAAGTGCAAGTTTTTCTGTCAGTAGGCATATTTCTATGTGTGTATTTGTGTGAACAATCTTTGTGGTTTGGGAAAGATTTGACCAGTGGATGTACCACCACCATCTAAATAGGATGCCAGGAGAGAAAAAATATAGTTGCAGGAAACTGGCGGTAAAAGGTATGTGACGTTGCATTACATGAGTATTAGCCATTCTTCCACTAGATGGACCTCTACTCCAATCAATACAAACGTCAAGCTCAACTTTGGGCAGTTCCACTGTGATGATAAAAGCTACCAGCAGGGGTCCCTCTCAGGCGCAGGAATGAGAAATGGACCCTGAGTGAAGGACTGATGTTTTATGCATTGATTGACCAGCTCAAGCAGGTGGTCAAGCAAAAGCAGCTCAAATTTGGCATCAACGAGTTAGGTTAATTGTTCCATTTGCATTTTACTGCTTCCTGTGAGTTAGCTTAAATATTTCCAGCTAGTTTAATGGGGCTTCTATCAACGAAAAGAATTAAACTCAGGAGTATGAGGTTAATGGAACTGCTTTGCAGTTTTGCTAACCTATCACAAAACAAGCATGCACTGCCTTCGGTTTAGAAGATTAAGTCTGGTCTGAATGGGGTGTATAAGATGATTAAAGGTATTGTTAGGATAGATACAGCAAAAGCTAATTTCTGTAATAGGAATTGGAGTTGAGAACAAGGAGTTAAATCCTTAAGATTAAATATGCATTCTTTAGGCATGATATCTGGAAATACTCCATCACGTAAAGCACTGAAGGAATCCAGAATTATTTGGCTAAAAGGGCAGCTGATGTTAATTCCAGAGCCAATTGAAAATTTAAGAAGTGATGTCGTAGGTTTCTGATAGGTTGGAGTTTCAAGGGATATCAAGCAATGAGTTATAAATGAAGTTTGGTACAGACAAACTCTAATCTAACTGAAGGTGGAACAGACTCGGTGTGCTGATTGATCCTGTTCTGTTTCTGTAGTGGGCAGGTAGCTTGGCACAGCCAAGAGTGTGGTGCTGGAAAAGCACAGAAGGTCAGGCAGCATCCAAGGAGCAGGAAAATTGATGTTTCGGTCATAAGCCCTTCATCAGAATGGCACAGCACACACCAACTGAGATTTCTACTTTGAGTCTGTCCGTGTACTGCTTGAAGCCAACTTACTGCTTTTGTGGTATAATGACCTGTTGTTGAAAGCACTACCCTCCTAATCCTTTTCACTCTCTCATTCACTTGTTCTGTTATATTGTTGAATTTTGCCAACATGACCTAGGAATTGTATTTGTAATGTAGTACTGTGGACAGGGGTCAGTTAGCTCAGTTGGCTGGCTTGTGATGCAGAGTGACACCAACAGTGTGTAACCTGCCGAGGTTACCATGAAGGTCCCACCTTCTCAACCTCAGGTTAAACCACAACTCAACATCATCTCTGTCTGACTAGAAAATGTACATGTTCAAATGTTATCATTTTGCAGCACACAGAGAAATACATTCATTGTCATCATCAGTATCTGAAAAAAATGTCATTATTACAAATTTATGCCAACCATAACACATAGCACTTGCTACCTCTCTATCTCTCATTCTTCCCAATTCTTTCTCTATCCCTCTATCTTTCCCTATTGTTTTCATTCCCTGTCTCACATACACAGGTACGGGAAACCTTTCAACCAACCTTTTGTGATGCATGCAGTAAATAACAGTGTAGCTAAAACATTTCCAAATGGGGTAAATCCCTCTTTTACATAAGTAGTCACTTGAAAGATACAAGAGCAGTGAAAATGATTCAAAATGTGTAAGGAACCTTGCAAAATAACCCTGCAGCTGCCATGAAACCAAGTGAATGACAAAGTTTCTCAGAGTGTGCTTGATTGCTTCACTGCCTTCTGCAATGATTAGAATGCTATGTTGTTATGGATACCAGCCTTAGTGATGGTGATTGTGCAATGCACTTTCTATTTTTCTAGCATGCAATCTTCTGATATGTTAGATATGGACATGGATGGATCAATCAAACAGCGACTGGCTTTTCAATACTGCTCTGTTTTTGTTGAGAAAATTGATGTGTTTTATATTACAAGGAGCATTTAAGACCACAGCATTTATATTAAGCTGAGAAAAGCAGTTGGAAACTCATTGCGTGAAATTATATGAACCTCGTGGCATCACAGACAGCCTTACAATAAATGATTCCTTTTGAAGGTTAGTGAATGTTGTTTTGGAGAAGGCCACTTCAGATGCTTCTGCACGCTGCAAGATCTCACCATCACAATGAGTTCATTTGATTTGGAAGGTTAGGAGGAAATATCTTATATTTATGCGATATCAATCCTGACTTGGATACTTTTAGTGTAGTCAGTGCTGTTAAGTGGAGAATTGTGGGTGGCCAGGTTTTGTACAGGACGTTTTCACAAGCAGCAACTTAATAACCTGTCTTGAATGATGTTGATCGAGAGATAAATATTGGGCCAGGTCACTGGGGGAGGACAGTGCTGTTAAGGAAGGTGTTCCAGGATTTGTATCCAGGAATGGCGATATATTTCTCAGTCAGAATGGTGTGGGGCTTGGACGAAACATGCAGGTGGTGGTGATCCCCTTTATCTGCTGCCCTTGTCCTTCAAGATGAAAATGGTCATTGGTTTGGAAGGTAATATCTCAGATGAATGTCTGCAGTGCAGCTTAGATCCTGAACTGGAAGGGCTGTACTATAATGGGAAGCTGATGAAATTGTGTCTATGTTCTCCAGAGTTTAGAAGGACATGAGGCAACCTTTTTGAATCGGAGGTTCTGAAGAGCTTTGACAGGGTAAGTGCTGAGAGACTGTTTCCATTGGTCAGGAGTTGAGACCATCCAGCCATAGTCTCAGGAAGAGGGGCCAATCACTTTGGACTGAGAGGAAGAAAATGTTCTACATTGAAAGGGTCATGAATCCATGGATTTCTCTACCCCCACAGGCTTGTGGATTTTCCATCGTTGAATATACTTCAGAGAGAGATTTTCAGAGTCTCAGGCTGTTGAGAGAGCAAACATGTGGAATAGAAATCCAAATCACCCAGAATTAAATAGTGGAACAGATTTGGTGGGCCCAAGGTCCAATTCTCTTTGGTTGACAGTCCTTTTGACCTATCCGCTCCACCCTCCTCTCTGACCTATCACCTTCACCCCCATCTTCACCTACCTAATGCACTCTCAGCTACCTTCCCCCCACCCCCACCCCATTTATCTCTTACTCCCTTGGCCCACAAGTCTCATGAAAGACTTATGCCCAAAACATTGATTCTCCTGCTCCTCGGATGCTGCCTGACCTGCTGCGCTTTTCCAGCAACACATTCTTCACTCTGATCTCTAGCATCCGCAGTCCTCACTTTCTCCTAGTTCTTTTGACAGTTCCTGTGACTTATGCACATATTCTCATCTACCTTCTGCAATCACAAAGCGTATCTAACTCCTCCGCACCCCACTCCACCCCAGCCCCACTCTAGGGCAGCATGCCTGGGACCATATCCACATGGGTAGCTCTCCTCCTCTGGACTATCCATCCGAAAAGCAATTCACTGAAACCGACCTGCTCTAACATTCTAATCCCAGGTAGCATGGAATGTCAAGTTGGATTTTAGATGGAGACAAACTGATTATTTAAATGACTAGCTGTTTCCCCGAAATGAGCCTGCTCAAAGCCCAGGCCATTCGCAAACACATCTCTGTGAAAATTGGAAATGATACACGTGGGGGAGTACGCCACTCTCGATTCTCAGGGATTCTCGGCATTTTCGCTGTAGTCAAGAGATTCTCTGTCACGGTGGAAAGGTAGGCCTTGATGTCAAAGGTAGCCACCTCTAGAATTCTGCTTTTCTGTCCTAGTTAAAATGAGCTTGGGAGTTGTGTAGCCCTGGTGGATTCCTAACTGAGCATTGGTGAGCAAATTACTGCTGATGGAGAGCCACTTGACGGCATCTTCAATCACTTTGCAAGTTGAGAGTAGACCGAATGGGATAGGAATAGGCAGGTAGATGCTAGTGTTGTAGCTGGGAACTACATAATTAAAATCCCATTCACAGTATGGAAATCCTCTGCAGATTAATTGACCATTCATTCTTTGTGAAGTCTTACTGTGCGTGATATGACCAGTGCATTTGCCATTGTAGCAACTTTTTTTAATTTCAAAAATATACTTTATTCATAAAAATATTTTGATGATCAGTACAATTGGTCATGCCATACATAATAAACATTCCATTTCTTTGCATACAGAGATCGAGTAATCATTTGTATATACAGGTCTGTACGTTTACTGTCCATATATCGATATATTTAGCAGAGGCGTCAGCGGAGCCCACTTATTGCATGGGCCCCCTGTTCTTCTGAGGCAGGCAGACGTCACACGGTGGTCTTTCCCCACCGCACCTTCGTGGCAGCTGCCCCAAGCTTCAGCGCGTCCCTCAACACGTAGTCCTGGACCTTGGAATGTGCCAGTCTGCAACACTCAGTCGGGGTCAACTCCTTCAGCTGGAAGATCAACAGGTTTCGGACCACCCAGAGAGCGTCCGTCACCGAGTTGATGATCCTCCAGGCACAGTTGATGTTCGTCTCGGTGTGCGTCCCGGGGAACAGACCGTAGAGCACGGAGTCCCGCGTCACGGCGCTGCTCGGGACGAACCTCGACAAACACCACTGCATTCCTCTCCAGACTTCCTCTGCATTGACACATTCCAGAAGGAGGTGTGTGACAGTCTCGTTCCCCCCCCGCAGTCGCTTCGAGGGCAGCATGCGGTGCGGCTGAGAGTCCGGGCATGCATAAAGGATCTCACAGGCAGAGCCCTTCTCACCACCAGCCAAGCCATGTCTTGATACTTGTTGGAAAGTTCTGGCGATGAGGCATTCTGCCAAATGGCTTTGACAGTCTGCTGAGGGAACCACTCGATAGGATCCCCCCTCTCCTTTTCCCGAAGGGTCTCAAGGACACTACGTGCTGACCACTTCCTGATGGACTTGTGGTCAAAGGTGTTTTTCGTCATAAATTTCTTCACGAAAGACAGGTGATACGGAACGGTCCAACTACTCGGAGCGTTCCGCGGCAGCGAGGCCAGGCCCATCCTTCGCAACACCGGGGACAGGTAGAACCTCAGTACGTAGTGACACTTGGTGTTTGCGTACCGGGGATCCACGCACAGCTGGATGCAGCCACATACAAAGGTGGCCATCAGGGTGCGGGTGGCATTGGGTGTATTTTTTCCCCCGTTGCCCAGATCTTTACAATCGAGTCCCTTCGGACCCGGTCCATCTTTGACCTCCATATAAACTGGAAGATGGTCCGGGTGACTGCAGCAGCACAGGTTCTGGGAATAGGCCAGACCTGTGCCACGTATAACAACACTGACAGTGCCTCACACTTGATGACCAGGTTTTTACCCACAATGGTAGCTTCCATCTGCCCAGTTTCTGCCTCACTTTCTTGATACGCTCCCCCCAAGATTTGGTGCACGCCCCAGCTCCTCCGAACCAAATATCCAGCACCTTCAGGTGGTCGGTCCTGATGGTGAAGGGGATCGAGGATTGGTCGGCCCAGTTCCCGAAGAGCATGGCCTCGCTCTTGCCCCGGTTGACCTTGGACCCCAAGGCCTGTTTGAACTGGTCACATGTGCACAAGAGTCTGTGCACGGACAGCGGATCCAATCAGAAAATGGCGACATCATCCTGGGGTCAACAGCTTGGTGTTCAGCTTCCACATTCCCTTACCAGCCCACTGCTGGTCCTGTAGGTGACAGTCGGCCAGCAGGAGGCAGTGGTCAGAAAAGAACACCGGCTTGACGTCGGTAGATCTGACCGAGAGCGTTCGGGACACAAACAGGTAATCTATCCTTGAGCATATAGACCCTAACAACTTTTTTTTATTATTTCAAAATATACTTTATTCATAGAAATAAATCTTTGGTACTTGTACAATTTGTCATGTCGTTCATAGATATATACATTGCATACCTTAACATTATAAAGAACAGATTGAATTACTCGATTTTACAGTTATCCTATTTACAGTTCCCTTTATTAACCATCCAGTCTCTTGTTATTTTGCTGTGGCTTCAGCAGAACCCACCTACTGAGTGGGTGCCCTGTTATACGATAGCAAATGAACCTTTTTTAATCCCAGTTTATGGGGTTACCGTTGTCCATTTGACTGTCCTGTCTCTGGGGAAGCTGTCTGTATCCCGATGGTGAGCACGAACTGCTGGACCCTTGCTGGGCTGAGGTAGCTATCCAGCTCCTCACTGTGGTCATTTACCTGCTCTGGAGTCATTGAGCAAAGGCAAGGGTCCGCACCGTCCAGTTCTGTGTCTGACAATGGGACTGTCAGAGGATCACAGCTCTCAGTTGTCTGTAGTTGTGGGGCAGTGGGTACCCCCTGGTTCTCACTGGGTGGAGGGTGGACTTCGGGGGGTCCGTTACAACACTCTGACTTGTGAGATCTCAAAGTGCCTCACAGTGTCTATATTTAATGGGGTTGAACCTGGACCAGTATTCTGATGGGAGCATCTCAGTGTAGTTTACTGAAAGTAGGCAGCATTATTTTACAGTCTCAGGCAAAGGGGCAGTAACACCCTCAGCCTTCTCAAAAGTCATACTGTTTCACACACAATGCCTTATGTCAAAGGGCGTCATATTGAGTCAATCAAAGTGCCAGTCTAAAGCAGTTTTAAATTAGATAGCATACTGTATGCAGCACAGTCCTTAATCAGCCACTCAGAGACAGTGCTTCATTATGTCAAATTATTTGATGCTAATGTCTCTCCAGGGCTTAGGTGGAGGCATGCAGTAAGCTGATATCATCAAACTGTTTTCCTAGAATCAATTACAGCAAGAACATTGCACTGATAATGCCCCCTTTCTCTGCTCACTATACAGAAGATCTTCCAGAGTTTCAGAAATCAGGAGGAAGGCATGGCAAAGTAGCTGTGCCTCTAGAAGATCTTTGAGGTAATATGGAATTTTATTTGAAAATGGGGGTTTTGCACAAAACTGGATGCATGAATCCACTTCTGAAGAAACGCAGGGCCAGTTGGAAAGACAAGACAGAAGGGCTGGAAAAGAGGGGAGTAATCAGGAAAGTGACAACTCCTACCGAATGGATCAGCAGCATGACAGCGGTGAAAGAAAAACTGACGGTATGCATCAATCCAAAGAAGATCATGAAGAGAACTCACTACCCACTGCCCAACCACTGAAGGAATTTTGCCACAACTTGCAAAGGCACATATCTTCACTCCCCTAGCTGTAAAGGATGGTTACTGCAAGTGAAAGTGATTGAAAGCAACATCTTTCTAACTGCATCCTGGATGCCATTTGAGAAATGCTGATGGTTGCACATGTTTGCATGTTATGTCCACAACTCTACAGGAGTATCAAAGCAGACGGTATGAGATGGTTGGTGATGTTCCTGGACTATAATAGATGATCTGCTCATTTGAGGGTGCAGAGACACAAAGGAAAGATGTGATTGTTGACCATGATCCAAATCTAATGTAACCGCACGATAGAATTCGCCAGAAGATCCTGAGAGAAAAAAAGTTGCAACTAAAATTCCCGAAGTCAAGTACAGAGGCCAGGTACTGACAGCCAAAGATCTTCACCCTGATCCAGGAGAGGTAAAAGCTGTCGCAGTGGTGCAGTGACCAGCAGATTTAAAAGCAGTGCAATAGTTTGTTGGATTTGTTAACTACTTAACAAAATTCCTGCCCATGTCACTGGTGGAGTGTGAACTATTACACCAACCACAGACAAGGATGTGCAGTGGTATTGGGTACGGAACGAGAAGCAGCATTCATTCAAATCAAGCAACCAGCGACAGTGACACCAGCGCTGAAATTGTCTGATGCAAATAATGTAGTCACCTTACGCTGTCACACCAGTGAGGCAGAACCTGGAGCAACACTAATGTAGCAAGAACCACCATCTGTACCTTAACAGAAATGGAACTGTACTATGCTCAGGTTGAGGAATAGGCTCCAACCACTTGCTGACTTGTGAACATTTTCATCAAAACATACTTTCAAGAGACAAAGTGACAGTCAGATTCAATCAAAAGCAGTTCAAAGCTGGGACTTTCTGCTCCGGATCATCTTGAAAGAATGTCACTCTGGTTACAGAGATATTATCTGGATGTGACGCATGAGCAAGGAAAGTGGATGCACATTACAGACATGTTGTCGAGGGCAGCACTCCCAATAAAGGAAATAGAATGCGAGCTCTTCCAGATTCAGCTTGAAGCTGCAACTAGCCGTACACTTGAAGCCATCGATCCAGCAGAGATTTTGAATATGACAGAGGAGGACCTTGGTCAAAACAAGCAAACAAGATCTAACTCTCCAAAATGTGCAGAAGGTAGTTATGAAAGGATAGCTTGACATCATCCAGACAATTCCAGCCTTGGTTGACTGTCTGCGTGGAGTTTGCATATTCTCCCCGTGTCTGCGTGGGTTTCCTCTGTGTGCTCCGGTTTCCTCCCACAGTCCAAAGGTGTGCGGGTTAGGCGGATTGGCTGTGGGAAATTGTCCAGTGTCCAGGGATGTGCAGGCTAGGTGGATTAATCTTGAGAAATACAGGGTTAGAAGGATAGTGTGGGGGGGGGGGGGGGGCAGTGGATCTGGATGGGCTGCTCTTTAGTGGATCAGGGTGGCCTGCTTTCACACTGTAAGGATTCTATGTTTTTATGACACTTGAATAATACAATGTACGTTGGGTACACGGAGATGAACTGACAGCTCAAGGTGGTATGTGTGCAAAGAAAATGGAGCCATTCTGCCGAAGGTGATGGGAGGCAAACTAGACATTGTAATGAATG
This sequence comes from Chiloscyllium plagiosum, assembly GCF_004010195.1. Taxonomy (NCBI): domain Eukaryota; kingdom Metazoa; phylum Chordata; class Chondrichthyes; order Orectolobiformes; family Hemiscylliidae; genus Chiloscyllium; species Chiloscyllium plagiosum. Next base: position 82,253,338 of record NC_057719.1, read on the forward strand.
ACAATGGGCCTCTGGTCATTCCTGAAAAAAAAAATCAGCTATTTTGTAAAAGACTGGGAAATCCAGCACTCTCCACCCCCCCCCTCCCCCATCCCATCCCCAGTCAATTGGAGAAACTTAGCTGGTGTGCAACTCAGCAAAGGAATCATAAAGAATCAAGCAAGTCCCACACAGATGTTTAGAATGCAATCACAGAAAACATGGAAAGGTAGTTCAGTACAATAACTAATCTCACATTGCCCTCAAAATACTGTGCAAATAGCACTAGAAAAACAACTGAAGCCAGAAATAGCAAGTGGTGAAATGACAGGAAGCTAAATTTCATTTCAACAAGGCTGCCGGCCATTTTCCTGATCTAGGCATTTGAAAACCAGTCAGAGTATGAATCTTTAACACTCAACAAGAGTCAGCCCAAGTGGCGACTTGAGTCCTGCCACAGAGCAGTTGCCACCTCAATCATGCAAGTCAAAGATCAGACGTGCCACCACAAGCTTAGGGACATCGGCACAGCTGGAGAAGCTGGACCTCAGCTGCAGTTGGCTGATTGGGAAGAGGTGCACCCACCAGCCTACAGAGTCCTCGGACCATCCATCAGCACAGAGCTGCACGGCACCCCAGCTTCGGAAACTGAGCAGCAGCAAGTACCATGGGAGCAACAAAAGACATGGGAGCGCCGTGTAATCCCTAGAGTAGAGACCTCATTGAGATGAAAAGCTGACAGGATTGCACATGGGCACCGTTAATACACTTCATGACTTAAAGTTTATGGGCAGAACCCTAGAGGGATGAGCTGTGTCAAGATTTGTGACAGAATCATATGAGAAGAATGGGAAATTCCTCCAGCCATTTAAGCCTGCTTGAACCCAGGTGGCAATCTCAGACCAGGCTGGCATGGTCTAGCATTGTGGGGAAGAGGATGTTCCATCTTTGCCCCACCCCAACCAACAAGACCATCCAAAGACCCTGCATGTTCCTCATTTCTTCTATGTCTGCGGTAAATGTCAGAAACCATGCAGGGCAACTCCAGGCTGGGGGTTTAACCAGAGCTCAGTAACGCTGCACCATAACTCATACCCCTCTGTATTCCAGCCCTCTCTAGTTCAAAGCCAACTTACAGGATGCTAAGAAGCCTGGATGGAGTGGACATGTTTCCATTGGAGAAAATGTTTCCTCTAGTAGGACCCAAGGTTACAGCCTCAGAGTGAAGGGATGACCCTTTAGAACTGCGATGAGGAGGAATTTCTTCAGTCACCAAACATTGTGATGAGTGTTAATGGGCCTGTGGTCATTCCTGAAAAAAATGACCGTTTCAGGATGGTGGTGACTCTGCGGGATTCATTGTCGCAGAAGACTGTGAAGGCCAAGTCATTGAGCATATTTAAGATAGAAATAGATAGTTCTTGATTAGTTAAAGGGATCAAGGGTTAAGGGGAGAAGGCAGGATAATGGGGTTGAGAAATATATCAGCCATGATTGAATGGCAGAGCAGACCCATTGAGCCAAATAGCATGATTCTGCTCCTTATCTTACGGCCTTAACGTTCTATTAGTCTGCAAATCTTTCAATTAGTTCTTCAGAACTGGGGTGACTGTACTCGAAACATTCACTCTGTTTCTCTTTCCACAGATGCTGCCAGACCGGTTGAGTTTCTCCAGATATTTCAGTTTTTGGTTCTTTCTATTAGTTTTTCTATTTTTTTTCTGTACCTGTTCTGTTGGAGTAATGACCTTTTTCATTCGAAAAAAAGAAACACTCTCTAGAAGAGCAAGGCAACACAGGAAGGAGAGCTGAACTGTATCCCCTTGGAATGGTGGAGCACTCACTTATGTGGCTGACATCTTTGGCCTGTGTTCTAATTATATCCTAAAGAGGAAAAGCTGACAGCACATCACAGTTCTTGTACACTAGTCAGAGGTTCTCACGTCACTTGGGATATTTGTGGGACCCTTGTGGCAGTGGTTAGCTGTGACCTGAAAGAACTAATTCACTTTAGGTTATATGTGAGATAGTGGGAGATCATCACGAACCCAGACAGATGAGTACTTTTGTATTGGCAAGTGTAGCCTTTTGAAGTTGATTGTAGCAGAACATGGCTTTATTTAAAAAGAGCCTCTTTCTGAATTCCCAAGATTTATTTCATCAGAGTCATTCAGCACAGAAACAGAGCCTTTGGTCCAAATTGTCCATGCCGACCAGGTCTCCCAAACTGATCTAGTCCCATTGCCTGTGTTTGGCCCATATCCCTCTAAACCTTTTCTACTCATGTACCTGTCCAGATGCCCTTTATAATTGTACCCGCCTCTACCACTTCCTCTGGCAGTTCGTTCCATACTACATAAACTTGGGAGTCTAAATTGTTTGAGAATACAATCTAATGAATTGACTGTTGTTATAAGTAATGGTGAAGTGTTGTGCCTTTCTAGCTAGTATCTTATTTGCATTGCTCTGTATGTATGTGAGCTGATCAGATATGTCTGGATCCCTACTATATGTTGATGTTTTTCAATAAATCAGAATTTTGAACAGGACTGCTATAGGATGGGATTAAGGTACATTGTGGTCCTGCTGGGTGGGATGCTATCACCTTGATCAGTTCTTATTGATGTACTCATAGCCCGAGTATCAATCGCAAAGTCTTCTTTACCTGCTCCAACATTTTTAACTCTGGCAGGCCCCCCAAGGATATATCCTTGCCATGATGATGGAATGAGAGGAGATCTATTTGAGATATATAAGATTTTAAAGGGGATTGACACGGTAGGTGTAGAGAGGATGTTTCCCCTTTGTGGGACAATGCAGAATGAGTGGTTTTGGGATATGGGGTGACAGATTTAAAACAGAGATGAGGAGAAATTATTACTCTCAAAGGGTCATGAATCTGTGGAACTCATTACCCCAGAGTGCAGTGGATGCCTGGATGCTGAATACATTTAAGGAGGAAATGGATACATTTTTAATTGGTAATGGGTTAAAGCGATATGGGGAGCGGGCAGGAAAGTGGAGTTGAAGTCGAGATGTGTTCAGCCATGATTGTATTAAGTGGCAGGGCAGGTTCGAGGGGCTGAATTGCCTACTCCACTCCTAATTCTTATGTTTTTATATTAAATTCTTGTGTCTTTCAATGAATAAGTCAGGGAAATTTTATAAGTGGAAATCAGTTACCTTATGCTTCCTGCTAAAGAATGAAAACATCCAAAGGAGGAAAACCGAGTAGTAGAGTTCTGATCAGCACAAGAATCATTTCAGCAAACCCCGTGTAAAGGAAGCACTGATCTGCCTTCCCAATCTTTCCATCTGCCCATAACACCAATGTTTCTTTGCTGTCTGTGTGTGCAAGGGGTGTAGCTTATAAGAGAGTTAGAGTTTGTAGCTAGTAAAGTTATAAACTGACAGTTTATAATTGTTTACCTACAGCAACAGCCTATTTATTTGTAATAATAAAAAGCTCTTATTAAGTAAATGATTTGATTTGATTTATTATTGTCAATGTACTGAGATACAGTGAAAATTGTTGTTTTGCCTGCTCTAGCCAGATTGTACCATACAAAGTGCATCAGGGTAGCAGAACAGAGTGCGGAATACAGTGTTACAGCTACAGAGAAGGTGCACAGAGAGAGAGATCAACATTAACATTTGAGAGATCTGTTCAAAAGTCTGATATCAGTGGGGATAAAGTTCTGATAACAGAAACCTTGTCTGTGCTTTCTGTCAACCTGGGCCTGAAGGTCAGGTAATTTGAGGAATTCTCTGTACTTTTTGAAATATTTAAGTTTTGTGATGATTCCAGGAATAACAGGGTTTGGTACCCAGTGCGCTACCCCAGGAAGGTGTGACAGAGGGACATCCTGGATTGTGTATGAAATGTATTGTGATGAGATCTCAGGCTCCTAGAATTAGGCAGGAAGACAAGGTGTCTATGAAACAGATAGGTGGATTGCAATCTCAGTTATTAGATACAATTTTTTGAAAATTTAACTAAAAAGGATTAAGATAAACAGTATGAGAGTACCATATTTAGCCCATTTCCTTTAATAGAAATGTAACAGATAGATTTGTAAATAGAAGCCTTAAACCAAACAACTGACTCAGAAATTGAAACAAAAAAATACAAAGAATGAAAGACAAAGTACTAATGAGTAAATGTAGACCTCTCCAAATACTATTTGATAAGGAATGGACAGTGGTCCCTTAGACAGTATGAGTACCATAATGAACTTTTACCAGTGGCTCACAGACAACCAATAGCTGGCCATTTAGGTATTAAGAACTTACAGGCTAAAATGCTAAAATATGTTCAGGATTACATAAAGTTAGTAAAGTTTTGCTTGATGTGCCATGCATGTCAGACAGTGAGAGAACTTCAACCCTCAATTAAACATCCATTTTTAATTCCGATACCAAATTTTGAAGACGAGTTTAGTAGGATCTTAATAGATTGTGAAGAATCCCTAGATAAAAAACAGGAATGGAGTCATTATCTTTTAATGATTATGGATGTTTCCATAAGATTGCCTAAAGAATTTCCTTTAGAAAAAAAATTACTGCAAAAGTGTCAGTAGAAATATTACAGAATATGGATTACCCAGAGAAATACAATCAGATCAATGCTCAAATTTTATGATGCAAATATTGATGACTGAAATGATTAGTTGGGGAATCAAACAATTTACATTTTCTGCAAACCACACAATTTCATGTTACTTTGGAAAGATGTCATCAAGCCTTGAAGGCCATGATTAGATATTGTTACCAAGTATGCCCCAGAGTTTGAGTCAAGGGAATGCCATTAGCAACCTGCCTAATTAGTCTCCATCATGTTGTTTTCATGAGTAATATATGGACATGAAGTAAGAGGACCTCTTAAATTGATTAACAAACAGTTGATTATTGAATGATTTCGGCACGCACAATTTGTCACAAAAATTGACTTGCACAAATGATATCGGCAAGTTCCTTTAACTGATAGAGCTAAAGAAATAGCAGTATTTGTGACACTGGATTGACTTTATCAATACAATTTGGAATGGTAAATGAACCAACAATACTCTAACAAATAAGGAATACTGTCATTGAAGGATGCTGACATTGCTGATTTGATTGCTGCAGCAAATGTGGGAAGAACAATTTTAGACCACTTGGCCGAGCTGTTTGATTGTTCCAAAAAGCCATTTTTGTTCTAAATTTGGCCGAAAGTGAATTTGCCAAAGCATAGATGGTTTATTTGGACCACACTGTGGAACAAGGACAAGTAGCAGCTAGGACTGAGAGTGAGGACATTTGTCGATATTTTCATATCTAGGACAGGTTGTGAAATTTTCTATTGTGTTAGGATGTTGACATTTTATCGCAAATTTGTTCTGACATGCAAGTTTGGTACTCCATGTGCTATACATGTATAAATATAGGGTGACTTGGCAATGGGATACTGTGCAGTTATTTCTGGGTACTTCTGGGATCTGGAAAATAATGTTTTAGGGATTATGGGGCTGTACATTACCATAGGTTTCTAAGTCTTTACATTTGTATTATATGTAAATAGTTCAGTTTATTTTGTTTTATGTTCATTTATTTTGCATAATAAACCTTTGGTTTTGTTAAACCTGAATCTACAGTATTGCATGCTTATATTTCAGTGAGAGACACCCTCTTTAAAACCAAAAGAACAAAGTATGATCTATCAAGCTGGCTTTCTATCTGGGATCAGCTCAGATTTTAATACTCCCTCGATTTCTTACCAACCTGCTACCCAACAGTGACATCATCCAAAAGCAGGGTGTTAGTTTTCACATGTACAATTGATGGTTATTTTGTTTGTGACTTTGGTCCGAGATGATTATCCAACCTCATTCTTGTCATCAGTGAAACAGCCTATTTCTGTCATTGCCTTGTTGCCTGGTGCCTTATTACCTTTCGACACGACTATTCCCAGCTTTCTTTACTGCTGTCTTATGGTTAACAGTCCACAAACTTCAGCTCATCCAAACCTCTGCTGTTGTGTTTAACTTTATAGCAATTCCCTAACAACTTTCCTGTGAGAACATGTTTCCCAACTTCTTGTGCTTTTCGGAAGACTTTTGATTTTAAATTTGGGTCCTATCCTTAAGTTTCCAGCTAGTAGAAGAAGTTTCTCTTCATCTTTCCTGTTCAAAATTCCAAACGTTTCACTCTACCCCTCAACCATTTAAATTCTCAGAATTCAAGGCTAGTATATGACAATGTTCCCCATAATCTAACCTTTGGAATCTGACCAGCATTTTGCTGGATTTGAGTCATATTCATTCCAAGGACAATAGACAATAGACAATAGGTGCAGGAGTAGGCCATTCTGCACCACCATTCAATATGATCATGGCTGATCATCCTTAATCAGTATCCTGTTCCTGCCTTATCTCCATAACCCTTGATTCCACTATCCTTGAGAGCTCTATCCAACTCTTTCTTAAATGAATCCAGAGACTGGGCCTCCACTGCCCTCTGGGGCAGAGCATTCCACACAGCCACCACTCTCTGGGTGAAGAAGTTTCTCCCCATCTCTGTCCTAAATGGTCTACCCCGTATTTTTAAGCTGTGTCCTCTGTTTCGGCACTCACCCCGCAGCGGAAACATGTTGCCTGCCGCCAGAGTGTCCAATCCTTTGATCATCTTATATGTCCCAACCAGATCCCCTCTCAGTCTTCTAAACTCAAGGGTACACAAGCCCAGTCGCTCCAGTCTTTCAGTGTAAGGTAATCCCGCCATTCCAGGAATTGACCTCGTGAACCTACGCTGCATTCCCTCAATAGCCAGAATGTCTCTCCTCAAATTTGGAGACCAGAACTGTTCAGGTCACCCTGTAATCTCCTAACATCCTCCTCATATTTCACCCTGCCACCCAGCTTAGTATCATCAGCAAATTTGCTAATGTTATTACTAATACCATCTTCTATATCATTAACATATATTGTAAAAAGCTGCGGTCCCAGCACTGATCCCTGCGGTACCCCACTGGTCACTGCCTGCCATTCCGAAATGGAGCCCTTTATCACTACTCTTTGTTTCCTGTCAGCCAACCAACTTTCATTCCAAGTTAGTACCTTGCCCCCAATACCATGTGCCCTAATTTTGCTCACTAACCTCTTATGTGGGACTTTATCAAAAGCTTTCTGAAAGCCCAGGTACACTACATTTACTGATCTCCCTCGTCCTTTGCAAGATGTTGTCCCCAGAACACAGCTGCTCCAGATATAGTTTCACCAGGACTTTGTTTGTTGTAACAAACTCTTCTCCCCCTCTACATCTTCCACTTTTAGTTACATTTGAAAACTTCCATTAGCCTGTTGTTTTCCCTTTGTACCTGATCACTACGTCGTAATGATCTGTGACCTGCAAGAGAGTGCTTTTTCTCACAATATTGTATCTCTTTGGTCCAAATTAGCTGACTTCATATTTATCGAGTTTAACATCTGTGTGCCCAGTTTTGCATCTCTCATTTCTCTTCTTCTTGAGTGTTAAGCAGGGCCACAATCTTCACCTTGAGACAGGCAAACAGGCAGATGCCCAAATTTGCCCCAACCAGGACGGGCCAGTATATCAGTCTGCATGCTAATGGCTCCAGTCTGATCGACTCTGGACATCTGACCATCTGAGCCAACAGCTCCTCCCCACCCCCCCATCACCCCTGCACTCCAGGAGTCCGAGTTTACCTGCACGCTGCAGCCTAAAGCTGTCAGTAGCGATGGTAGGGACACCAATTCCTTTCTGTCACGTGGCTGACCATGAATCTCCCTTGCTCTCCTCTTTTGCCATTGTGTTATATTATGAGGACTCTGGCCTCAGCACTGACCCAGCGAAGCGTTCTCTTAGCCAGCATCGGTGTCCTCTCAGCCCAGTGTGGCTATCTCTCGGCCCAATGTGGTGGTCTCCTGGCCCGGCGGCTCGACGTGGTGGTCTTTCGGCATCTCTTGGCAGTCTTTCACCCTCAGCGTGGACATCTAACCTCGAGGTGATTCCAGACCTTGTGTAAACTGAAGGCAAGTGGACTGGGATGGAAGGACTGTTGTTCTGAACTTTTTTATTTCTCTATTTTTCAAATTTATTCCTACAACCTGTAATGCTGAACTTCTTAATTTCTTTATTTTTAATACTGCTTTTTTCTCTACGACCTTATACTGAAGAATCTGTACCTAGGTACCTCGTTCCAAAGATGACACTATAAATGGAGCCTTGTAAACTTTTCAGCGTATTCATTTGAATACTTGTAATGATAAAATTAATTCAATGCAATGTTGAAAGGATTGACAAAGTTAATGCTCCAGCCTCAATGGCCATGCTAAGAGCATACCTTCCTTTGTCACCTGGAGTGGGATTCAAACACCAAGCTCCTGGTTTGCAGGCAGCGGTGCTTGTTACTGGACCACTTGAACAATCTATCTGTATTCCCCTGTAATATTTTGCTCACGTCTACCCTATTTGCTGTGCAACATATTGCATTGTATCTTCGGTCCAACCTGCCTCCAGATAACCTGACCCCCTAACCTTTGCCCTCCTTGTGACCTGAACCAAATTGCCTGAATTCTATACAAAGCACTTTGCTGAGACCCTCAGGCCTTGCACAAAATTCCACTGGAACTCCCATTTCTGGAACCAAAACAAGTGAATCACCAGTTGCTACGCTGATGACTCCTCGTTGGAATTTACAATCTGAGTTCTTCAGATAGAAGAAATCAATCTGGTCGCTTCACTGGAAATCCTGTTAGACCACAGAAGAGATCTTGTTGATTTAAAGCCAATTGAAAAGCTGTCAGCCTTGGGTAAAGCAAGACAGGGAAAAAAAGATGTGCCTGATGGGAGGGCTGGGAACGACCAGCCGTGAGAAATGAACTTGTCAGTGTTCCACCCTCTCAATGATTGCTGGGATCATTAAGGTCGGTGACAGAATATGGGGCGTTCCGAAGACCAGGAAGCCAATGCAGTTTGGCGGGGTTGTCCTCTCTGCATTTGTCAAAAGCAAATGTGAACTGCATTTATTCTGCCACTTACTGTTGAAATATACAGCACAGAAACAGACCCTTTGGTCCAACTCATCCATGTCCACCAGATATCTTAAACTGATCTAGTCCTATTTGCCAGCATTTGGCTCATATCCCTCTAAATCCTCCCCAATCATGTACCCATACTTTTAAATGATGTAATTGTACCAGCTTCTACCACTCCCTCTGGCAGTTCATTCCATACACGTACCACCCTCTGCATGAAAGAGTTGCCCCTTAAGTCTCTTTCCTCTCTCACTTTAAACCTACGTCCTCTAGTTCTGGACTCTCCCACCCCAGGGAAAAGACCGTGGCCATTTACCCTATCCATGCCCCTCATGATATTATAAACATTCCAGTCGGAGATGTGTGACATTGCTGCAGCCAATGCCCTACTGCCATTTCAGGAGCTCATACATTGGGCCTACAAAGCCAGAAGTCCCCACTGACACCTCTACAGCCTCCCAGCGACGTCAGTGAGGTGAAGACAAAATGAATATTCTGCATCGGTTTTTACTTCATCCTTGAGAAAATCTCTTCGGTGCCATCTGCAGAAGCCAGAAATCCCACTGTATTTCCATTGCGTCCTGTGCCAACACATCAAGTTTATTTGCATAATGTCAAGAGATGCCCCAAAGTAATTTCTGTTCTAACAGACTGTCACAAAGGAACACATCCCATTTCTGCTCCGCCACTGGTATGGTTTTGTTTGAGTTTATTGAAATATGCTTGTTTTCATCTAAAAAAAGTGAGAGAGACTGAAGGAAGGTGAGGTGGGGTGGGAATGTCGAGCAATCAGATCGGCCATGAGCCTTATTGGATGGCAGAGCAGGCTCGGGAGGCCAAGTGGTCAACTGCTGCTCCAAATCTGCACATTGGTAAATTCTCGACATTGGCCCTGAATAGGCTGACAACCCATCCCTGGATCGGCTCAGCCCATCTCCAGGACACATTGCAATCCTGAAGAAAAACTTCAGGGACATTAAAAGATTTCGCCTTTTCCTTGGAACATTTCTCTTTCCCATTTCTTGCTTCCTGATTGGTGTAGGGAGGCAGTGTGTCATGAGGATGGACCTGTCAGCCGACCAATGGTTGCAGTGTTGGGGTACGTCACGAGATCAAACCTCCAGAAATTTATTTAATCACTGTTGGCAACTCAATCACTAAACAGCTGAGCTGTCAATTTTATAGCTGAGCTCCTTTGTTCTGCACTTGCCCCTCTGTCTGAACTATTTGTGGTGGCCACCATAATTGATCGACCTCTGCCACGCACTGTTCAGCTGCACATGCGGCAAGTGGTAAGACATTCGGGAAACGAGTGTGCCTCAGTAGTTTCATAGAGTCATACAGTGTGGAAACAGGCCCTTTGGCCCAACTTGTCCAGGCCAAGTTTCCCAAACTAAACTAGTTCCATTTGCCTGCATTTAGTCCATATCCTTCTAAACTTTTCCTGTCCATGTACCAGTCCAAGTGCCTTTTAAATGTTACAACTGTACCTGCATCTACCACTTCCTCCGGCAACTTGTTCCATAATTCCACCACTGTCCATGTGAATATGTTGCCCCTCGGATTCTTATAAATCTTTCCCCTTTCACCTTGAACCTATGCCCTCTAGTTCCCTATTTACCTTATCTATGCATCTCATGATTTTATAAACCTCTATAAGGTTTATAAAACCTCAGCCTCCTATGTTCCAGGGGAAAAAGGTCCCAGCATATCCAGCCTCTGCTTATTATGCAAACCCTCCAGTCTCAGTAACATCCTTGTCAATCTTTTTTGCATCCTTTCCAGTTTAATAATGCCCTTCCTTTAGCAAGGCAACCAGAATTGTATGCAGTATCCAAATGTAGCCTCACTAATGTTCTGAACAGCAGAAGGCCATCGAGACAAAAATCCCGGAGATGAAAACACCCACATTTGAATTCTATATGGCTATGTTCTTTCTGATTGAGATTCAAAGCCAACAGTGGAATGAGTCATGCTGGTAGTCAGTAAACACATGAGATAACGGGAAAAAAATTGATGAACAATCTACAGCCAGAGTTCATACACAGAGGGACAAAGTTTTGATGCATGAATGTTGAATCCACATTGATCTAACCCACAATGAGATTAAGACGGATCGATATACCATAAAAGATCTCAAAGGTTCTCATTACCCATGTAGGAGAGGCTGCAGAATTATTAAAGTCTCTTGATGCTCTATTTTACTGCAACAGCCTGTGTGAGTGCTGTGAGAATGGTGGGGAGCGGGGCATGGTTATCTCAATTCTAGCCTGCTCGCTTTCAGAGCCTCAGTTCATTCTCACGCTATCTCTAATTGGCACTTACAATGCTCGACATGCAATAATTTTAATTTGCAAAAGGTAATGGAAAATGTAAAAGCAATTTCAGAAAAGAGATGTATAAAGTTAAAAATCACACAACACCAGGTTATAGTCCATAAAAGATCTCAAAGGTTCTCATTACCCATGTAGGAGAGGCTGCAGAATTATTAAAGTCTCTTGATGCTCTATTTTACTGCAACAGCCTGTGTGAGTGCTGTGAGAATGGTGGGGAGCGGGGCATGGTTATCTCAATTCTAGCCTGCTCGCTTTCAGAGCCTCAGTTCATTCTCACGCTATCTCTAATTGGTACTTACAATGCTTGAAATTGCAATGCTCGACATGCAATAATTTTAACTTGCAAAAGGTAATGGAAAATGTAAAAGCAATTTCAGAAAAGAGATGTACGAAGTTAAAAATCACACAACACCAGGTTATAGTCCAACAGGTTTAATTGGAAGCATTAGCTTTCAGAGCGTTGCTCCTTCATCAGGTGGTTGAGGAAGGAGCAGCCGCGCTCTGAAAGCTAGTGCTTCCAAATAAACCTGTTGGACTATAACCTGGTGTTGTGTGATTTTTAACTTTGTACACCCCAGTCCAACACCAACACCTCAAAATCATAAGAAAAAAGGTGTAAACCTCAAGTGTCCAATAGATCTGCTTTAAACTAATCCTTGCAAAGTTGATATGGAATATTTGAGTTTGTGATGTGCGAAGAGGGATCTTGTCAGACAAGGTCTCACTAGGTTCACTCTCCATTCTCAGTCAAATCGGCATGGGCCCAAGCCCCAATCTTGAGACTCGGGGTTAATCTCTAAGCTGACACCCTGATGCAGTACTGAGTGAGTGCTGCACTTTCGGAGGTGTTGTTCCTCATTCAAGGTATTAAACTAATCTCTTTTAGTGAGCTCCCCACCATCACACGTGCCTGTCTCCCAACAACTGGATTCACCCAAGGCCAGAATCTTATAAGGGCCTGAAGGGTTTGGGCTATGCCAAGATTTGTGGCAGACTCACATGAGAAATCCATCGAGGCCTATCCCAACATGGGGGACAACTCGCTCCAACGACTTTACGTCTGCTGGGCGGTGAAGCGAGTTTCTCACCAGACAGTGCCAAGGTGCCAATCGTTGCTTACTAACAACACATCTTGCCTCATTGATAAGCAGCTTCCTGTGTTCTCAAAAGCACTGAGCAAACGAGACACTGAGGATTCTTGAGCTGGAAGTCAGAGCGGCTGCCTGGTGACTTCACCTCACTACTCATTTCTTCAGCCTCCATGTTGACATCGTGGCATAGTCCATGGGCACCAGCATGAACATTGACGTCTGACATATGCCAGCCTCGAAGACCCCTTGCGGCACATCTCCAATCCATTTATGCTTCTCCACCTCGGTCTGCCCCACTAACTCTCATTGCAACACTGTGTGCTCATGGACTGGACCAGGCTGTATCCCCAGGCTCTTCATTCACTTTTATAGCCTTCACTCACTCTGAACCTGCCTGGATGCCCACCTTGCCCTTCCATTGCCTTCCTCTTTGTGTATTGCCCCCTTAGCCAGAGTTCTGCAATCCTTCCTCCCGCTCCCACCACCATCATTGAGGATATAGATATTTTTTGACCCTCCTCCTCCAATGAGTTGTTTAATTTTCCACCACCGTTCACGACTGGATGTGACTTCAAGGACTGCTGAACTTAGGTCTGAGCCATCGGTTGTGGGAATGCTTGGCTCTGTCTATCACTTGCTACTTATGTTGCTTGGAATGCGAGTAGCCCTGTTTGGCAGCTTCACCAGGTTGATACCATCAGTTTCAGGGAATCACGGGTTGTGGGAGAAAAGGCAGAAAAATGGAGTTGAGGATTATAAGATTAGTCATGATTTCATCGAATGGCAAAGTAGACTTGATGGGCTGAACGGCCTACGTCTGCTCCTATGGTCTTAAAGGAGGAATAGGAGTGAGATGGAGTGGCGTATGAAGGGACTTAATGAGTTTAGGGGCGAAGCAACTTGAACTCATGACAGCAACAGTGGAGGAAGCAAAATCAGGGTCTGCAGAACAGATCAGAGTTGCCAGAACATGGACATCGTTCATCTAGTTACTAGAGAAAAAAAAACTACTAATTGGATTGAAGCAGTCCTAACAACTGGTTCCTTTAATTGCACATTGATAATTGATTCATTAATACAACAGTGTTAATCACCCAGGTTCACCCGAGCAACACCTCCTGAGGATTGCAGTGATGTTACTTCAGTACTGGATCATCTAAAGTGCAATGCAATTATAACATTACAAATTGACTGTGTGTGTGTGTTTTAATTACATTAGTTTGGACCTGATAGGATTTTAATTTTAGTTCTTGCCCTTTAACATGTCTCAGAAAACAAACTCTTCAGAACCAACTCAAGAGATTCATGCAGGGCCTCATGGGAGTAACATTGCACATTGTCGTTCAGTATACAGGCAAGGAGCCAAGTGAAGTATTCACATTCTGATTAAAAATCAACAATCTCAGCAAATTGACAATGGAGTGTGAAACTGCGAGGTACTGGTCTAGGGGCACTGGAGAAAGTACACAAAATATGGTTGACACCTCAACCGGGAGAGAGGTGATTATTACGGGCGGGAGACTGATTAGGCTCCTGGTTTGATTCTGGAAAACAGGAGGCTAAGGGCCACCCAACTTGTATAAGGGTTTGATTGGGTCACTGTGGAGAAAATAGGGTTCGAAATGCATGGGTGAGGGGTGGTGGGTGGGAAGGGGGTGCAGAGTTTGCACAGCTGCTTTCAAAAGCACCCTCTCTCCCCGAAAACCCTGGGGAAATTCCATCGGGGGACAACCAACAGAATAAGGGGAAAGTCAGTTCCATGTACAGGAAAGATGGAATCTGTGAGCAGCTACCCCTCCAATTACAAACTCTTTCTCTCTCATGTGAGTAGAGCAGTAATGGTGAGAGAGAGAGAGAGAAGAGAAAAACACTCCGAGAGGGTTGTGAGAGAAAAAGAGACAAAGCAAGAAAGAAAGAGAGAAACACTCCAAGAGGTTGACAGAGAGAGAGAGAAAGAAAGAAAGACTCAGAGGTGGAGAGAGCAAGAGAGAGAAAAGTGGGGAGAGGGAGGTGGAGAGAGACAGAGAGAGAGAGAGGAAGAAACTGAGAGATAGACTCTGAGGCGGTGACAGAGTGAAAACCTCCGAGGGAATGAATGAGAGTAGCAGACGGTGAGAGGAAGCCTCAGATGGGATGAGGGAGACACGCCTTGAGGGGGTGAGACAGACCAACCCTGTAGAGGGTCAGAGTGAGATACAAAGAAAGAAAGACAGATTCCAGGGGAGGCTGAGAGAGAGCAAGATTGTGAGAATGCCACATAGAGAGAGAGAGAGAGAGCGAGAGATAACATTCTGAGGAGGATAGTCTGTCACTGAGGGATGAGAGAGTCTCTGAGGAGCCAAAAAGAGGATAAGAAATGGGGCTGCTGACTGTGTGAGTGGCAGATGGGTGGGAGAAGATATGGGAAATGGGGAACCTTGTGCCCCCCCTCCCTCCACTTCTGACTAATAGCACTTCCAGCTCCTTTGGAAGTTGATGTACCGTATTGATTCGGTGAACTGACAGCCCCCACTAATTTATCAAAATGATCCCCAGCCACTATCTGTGTTTATTGGGTGATTGTATTATTTCACTTGCAAGGAAGACACAAACATAATAAATAGATTGTCATTAATAAATCCAAAAGCCAATGCAGAAGGAGACTTTTTTTCTCAGAGGGGGATTCAGAATGTGAAATTTTCTCCAATTTGGTGTAATTCAAGTGAATGGCATAGGTGCCCCCATTAAGCACAATAATGTGCATGAAGGCTAAAGGTACAGACGGATGTGTCAATCGGACGAGATGAGGAGAGGAGGAAAGAGGGTCATAAATCCTGGCATGGACTAATTGGGCCGGTCTGGCTTGTTTCTGTCCTGTAAAATTCTACCTAATTCATGAAAGATACTGTATAATGTGAGGCAATTCTTTCTTTAAGTTGTTTTGCTGACATTACCAGCAAGTAACCAAGTGGTGGAAGTGACACGGGTGAGGAAGTGTAAGGCTTACAGGCAACTGGAAATACAAAGAGTCAGAGCACCAATGAATGTAAATTAGCTACATGATTTGAACTTGCTATCCTGTGAGTGACAGACTTAATAACGCAAATATAATAAATAGCATATAAAAGATTTTTAAAATGCCCATTTTTTTCACAAAACTAATTATTTCCTTCAGCAATTTTAATAGCACAGTTAGCATTCCAATTAGACAAGGATGTTAAGATTACATCTTAGCTTGGAGGCAGCGTGGGAGTTTATTGCTAGCGTGGAGCAAATGGAGGTTTTCTTCACTGTCGTAGCAAGCAAATCATTTGAAGATTTCCTTTTGTTCCCAGGGAGGTTGTTCTGGCTATGACTCAGTTAACAGAGCTCTTCCACAGAGGCTGTGGACTCAAGTCCCATCTCAGAAAGTGATGGTTGATGCTCCAATGCAGGAGTGAGGGGGCACTGTCTTTCAGAAGGCAGGACCTCTTTCCTTCCAAACCCTTCCTATTCATGTACCCATCCAGATGACTTTTAAATGCTGTAATTGTACCAGCCTCCACCACTTCCTCTGGCAGCTCATTCCGTACACGTACCACCCTCTGTGTGAAAACATTGCCCCTTAGATCCTTTCCCATCTCATCTTAGACCTACTCACTCAAGTTTTGAACTCCCCTACCCCACCCTTTTCATGCTTCTCATGATTTTACTAACTTCTATAACGTCACCCCTCAGCCTCTGATGCTCCAGGGAAAATAACCCCAGTCCCTATAGCTCAAACCCTCCAACCCTGGCAATATCCTTGTAAATCTTTTCTGAACCCTTTCAAGTTTCACAATACTTTTTCCTATAGCAGGGCGACCAGAATTGAATGTGGTATTCCAAAAGTGGCCGAACCAATGTCTTGTACAGCTGCAACGTGACCTCCCAACTCCTATATGCAATGCACTGACCAATAAAGGTAAGTGTATCAAACACCTTCTTCAATACCCTATCTCCTGTCAACACAAATACAGAAAGTATTGTCACTACATGACTGTATTACCTCATAAATGAATTAATGAGAATGAAAAGTGAGCCCCTGAGAACCAAAAAATGTAGCCCCCAGAAATCAAAAATAGCCCTGAAGGAAATCTCAAAAGCAGTCCTCCAAAAATATGATTTTGACACTGGGCCAGGCTTAACTATGCCAAGCTATGTATACAATATGAGCAACCAAATTATGGGTAATTGTCTGATTAAAGTATTGGTTGCAAAGTGTATAACTGTGAAAACCTGAGCTTTATAAATGGAGACATAGAGTGCAAACTTTTTACTGAAGCAATAAAAAGAGTTTGACCCCCATTGCGGCTGTTTCAAATCTTTGGGCACCAGGAAGATGAAGCAGTTGAGTAGAGAGTTCACAACAGATTGACTAGAATAGCTCCAGGGATGAAAGATGAAGAGGAAGCTGGGGTTTCTCTCCTTGGAACCAAGAGGTCATGGGGCAATTGATGGTGTATATGTGTACACTGATAAATGGTTTAGATAGAATGGCTAGAAATTGTTACCAATGATTAAAGGTTTGGGCTAGATTTAACTTTATTTAAGTTGAGTTGCAAAAAAAAGAGAGATGACACTGGGAAACAATTTATCCAAGTAGTGGTTTGGATTTGAAATGCACTCCCTGTGTGAAATTGAGGTAAATATGGATTCAAATTAGTGCTCCAAAGGAAATCGGATAAATAAATGAAGGAAGGAAAGGAAAGGCAGTGGTAGGACTGACTGGATTTCTCTTCAAGAGTACTGGTGTAGTCTCAATGGCTTCCTTCAGTGTTGCAGTATTCTGCTGGAGCCAAAATGTACCAAGAAGGCACTTGACAGAAGGTGGTGAGGGTTAAAAGGTGGGGGGAGGCAGTGAGTGAGTAAGAGATAAAGCCTAGAAAACAGGACAGACACGAGGGCCTGCGATTTCTCTCCCTGGCCCTGGTGCCCATCAGGCAGGCTGCTTTTTTCTGGATGGTATCAAGCTTCTTGAGCGTTGTTGGAGCTGTACCCATCCAGATGAGTGGGGAGTAGTCCGTCAAACTCCTGACTGATTCCATGTAGTTGGTGGAAAGGCACTGAGGAGTCAGGAGGTGAGTTACTCAGCACAGATAGCTAATTGTTGCTGGAGACAATTAGTTGCTTCAAACAAGAGAGAGGGCTTTCTTTGCAGCTAGGTGGCTCTCTGCTGCACTGGCCCCACACAAGGCATGGTCACCTAGTCAGGAGACAATCAACACATTGTTGTCAAACAATGATCCCACTTAATTCAGAACGCACTGGCTCTGTGGCATCTACTTTCGCTCTCTCTGTACCAGGGAAAGCAAAGCTGTGCACAACTCACCTACGTACACTGGTAAATGTGAGTTTTAAAACCGCAGCCATCTCCTTACACAGTCTCCTTGGTTTAAAGCACTATCTCCCTTAGTTACTTTGCTGTTCAAAAATAAAGGAAATGCAAGAATGTGGTGATGTTTGAGCAAGGATTATAATGAGGTATGAAGATGAGTAGCCCTGCAAATGAAGTACCAGTGAGCAGGTTATTGCTGAGCAAGTGCTTTATCCCTTTAATCCCGAAAATTCTTCCATTTGAATAGGTACCCAATTCCTTTTTGTGGTTCCTATCGAATCTGCTTCCACCAAACTGTTTAAGCGATGACATTTGGATTAAAACAATGTGCTACATTCAAAATGGATGACAGCCAGTCAGTAACCTGTTTGCATCTCTACTGATACCCACTTCCATCACAGATTACAATATTTGGAGAATAACTGGCTGGGTTCATTATTTATGAATCTTTGATCTAGAAGTGTAAATTTCCAATGCAATACTTTCACAATCCAAATTTAATGATGTATTTAGCAATCTAAATAGACTTCTTGTGTAAGATTGCTTGAATTCACATTTCTGGTTGCAATGCGTAACTAATTCTGTGGCTATGGTTTAGCTGTGCAAGGTTTCTTTAAACTAGGTCCAATGCCAACCCTTGCCAGTATTGAGATTATGTCTTTGACAGTTCCAGGTGCCAAGAAACTGTGAGCAGAACTGATTGAAAAGATTGATCGGAGGTCAAGACAGGCACTACTGTGCTCATCAGTCCAGGCAATCACTCCGTTGTGAGATTCATTTACTCGCTTTTTTAAAAATCATGTCACAACGTGAATTTACAATAAAAAAAACTTTCACAAATGCATCTGTCCTCAATCTGGCAACTCTTTGTTTGAGAACGTGTGTCCTGAAAGGAGAAATTTATGCTAATACCAATCCAGCAAACCGTGAAAGATCTGACAGGGCGGGAGTGAAAGAAAAGTCATTTTCTGGTGGAGCAGTCCGGATGGGGAGATGCAGCTGTCAAGTTAGGACCTCACCATTCCAGAAGTGGGCCAGGAAATGTTTTCACACAAAGCATAGTGAAATGCTGGACTTCTGCTACTAGCGGATGCCAGGAGGCAATCGGAGCTTCTGTTGTTAAGGCCTGCAGGTTTTTGTAAGGTAAGTTATCAAGGAGTGAAGGTGGCGAAATGAAGTGTTTGCTTGATGCTGCTGATGAAGGGCTTATGCCTGAAACATTGACTCTTCTGCTCCTTGGATGCTGCCTGTTCTGCTGTGCTTTTCCAGAGCCATACTTTTTAACTCTGACTCTCCAGCATATGTAGTCCTCACTTTCCCCTTCATGCACATTATAACCAGTCTCCATGGCTAGCACATCGTTAGATGGGACTTGAACCTAGACCAAGAGGTAAGGGCAGTACCTCTGCACCACAAGACCCATGGATTAGTGAAATGTGGGATGACCATGATCAAATTGAATGACAGAGCAGATTTAATGGGTTGACTACTTCATTGCTGCTCTTAATGCTGCTATGTTGGACAAACTGTAGATGTTTCACAAGCATTTAACTCACTAACAGGAGAAAATGAAAGCTGATAACTTTTTTGTCAACCATGCTGTCCTGTAGGCCTTTTCCTGCTTTAGGTCCTCAGCAGTGTAACATATTTTGGTGCAGCTGAGGGCCAGTGTGGAGCGGACTAGAGGCTTGGAATGGAGCAGGATTGCCGTTGGACTGGGCCCTGCGGTCAGACCACGTGCTCTCTGTGCTGCTGTAATGTAATGTCGATCTGAAATTCTTTATCGGTCAATCCTTTAACTATGTTATAACTATCTTGCTTCTAACTTGTTTTTTAGACACTGTAAGTAATGCTACTACTTTTCCTTTTATTCTTCTTTTGTATCCAAGATCTGTACCTCAGTACTTGTACCTACGATGGCACCATTAATGGCAGCCATTGTGAAAACTTCTCATCGAACTCCTGTACTTCTGTAGAGGAGTAAACGTGACAATGAAAGGTATTCTACTCTATTCTAAGCTATTTTATTCTATTCTCAACTATTCTACTCTATTCCATAAATCATTATTCACATTTCACAATAGACCAAGAGAGAAGATTATAAATATACAAAGGCATAGAAAAGAGGTGAGATTGAAATTGTTCTCCTTTCAAATGCTCACATCTCAAATGATTGGCAGGCTGACCACTTCTCTCAGTGGCGTGGGTCATTTCAGTGTGAAGAGCAGACTCCTCAGACTGAGCTGGAGCTTATGTGTAGTAATTGTGTAATGCCTGTGGACAAGAAAGACAATAGCCTCATGGAAGGGGCTAAGAATCAGATGTGGGATATGTCTTTGGGTTGAGATGGTGTGAACTAGGGAATCGTATGCCCATGTGTAGGGTCCCTGGAGTTCTCTCACAGTCCAATCGCCCCTAATCACTTCTAGGTTTTGGAGTATGTCAAGGATTACTCCCCATGTTGCTTTGCATTATCAACTGCATTACCAAAAGCAGGCAATGACCTAGTGGTATTATCCACTATTAACCCAGAGACCCAGGCCATGTTCTGGGTGGCCAGGGTTGGAACCCAATGGTGGAATTGAATTCAGCAAAGAGTCTGAAATTACGAGATTAATGACAACTGTGAAAATTGTCACAAAAACCCACTTGGTTCACTGATCCCCTTCTGGGAAGGAAACTGCGGTTTCACCTGGGCCAGCCTACATGTGACTCCAGACCCACGGCAACGTTGTTAAGTCTCACCTGCCCTCTGGACAATTAGGGATGGGTGATAAATGCTGGCCTGGCCAATGATGCCAGAATTGAAAACAAAAATAGACTTTGTTTCTCATGTAGCAAGAATAATTATTAATGCTTGCAGCGAATTTCAAACACAGCATCTCAAGCCTGAATCTCAGCCCCTATTCTGCCCATTCCTAGAGTCAGATTAGGCCGAAGCCTATAGTAGAGTCGAGAGTATGATACTGGCATAAGCCCTTCATGCCCGAAACGTCGATTCTCCTGCTCCTCAAATGCTGCCTGACCTGCTGTGCTTTTCCAGCACCACACTGTTGACTCTGATCTCCAGCATCTGCAATTCTTACTTTCTCCTATGAAGCCTATAGTAGGGCCTGTCTCCAGCCAGTGGGTGAGGTAGAGCATGGAATGTATAAATCTATGGTGAGGAGAACATATTAATGCAGTCAAACATTTTGTCAGTTCCCAGATTGTCTGTGGTTAAATAAAGCCCCTTAAGATCATGAAGTCTGTCCCCAAAAGATTACCCTCAATAAAAAGGGAAAATCTTTATAGAATCCACACAGTGTGGAAACAGGCCATTTGGCCCAACAAGTCCACACCGACTCTCCAAAGAGCATCCCATGCAGGTTCAATACCCCACCCTCAAGCTCTGCATTTCCCATGGCTAACCTGTACATCTTTGGATTGTGGGAAGAAACCAGAGCACCCAAGAGGAACATGCAAACTCCACACAGACAGTCACCCGAGGTAGGAATTGAACCCAGGTCTCTGGTGCTGCGAGGCAGCAGTGCTAACCACTGAGCCACCGTGCTGCCCCTGTGAGCCTATGAAAAGGTGTGATACATTTCTGCAGATGCAGGAAATGCTGGAACGACTCGGGAATCAGCTTCGGAATTCTGCTCCTCTCTGTCTCCCCGGATGTTACCTAGTCTGTTTCGCCTCCCACCATTCTCTGCTTTCCAGAATCTGCTCAGTTCTGCTGCAGTTTTTGCATTTCTGTAGCACCTTTCATGACCTCAAACCATAGTGCTTTACAACCAATAAATTCCTTTTTTAAAGAAAGGTGTGATAATGGTGGCCATCTTCAGGCCCCCAGGAGATAGGGGAGAACGCCCATGTTCCTCTTCACTGGATCTTCATTCATCCAGGAGGTCATCCAGCACCCTCTTCAAACCTCCCAGCACCTGCTGAGTACAACAACACTCTGTCAGCCTGGATTGCACACCCAAGATGTTGATTTGAACGCAGGACCTTCAGCTCGGAATATAGAATGCTGCTTTATCAGCCTTGCTTGTTCTTAACCAATAATTTTCTTTGCCCGGTGTACCTGAGAACAATGGTCAATTTACAGAAAGAGGTGAATTTCAGGCAAGCTCACTATTTAAGTAATAGGGAACGGTTTACAAGGGCAAACAGCAATTTGATAAGGTCACATCAAATTTGCTTTCCTCTCTATTTTTCCCACCTTCCCCATTTGCCTCACTGATGGCTTCGTTCTGATAACTCAGAAGCAATGAGTTCAGAATTTAGAATGAGAATAAACTCTTTGTCCCTCACTGTCGCCTCAATAAGAGCTGGAATTATTTAGCTGTGAAAGGATCTTATCTCCAAACTTCTCGCTGGGGAGAAAGAAATAAGTAATAACTCTGGCTATTATTACAGCTAGTCATTTATTTGGATTTGTTCAATTGACCGATGATATGTGAGAAGGCAGTTATGATTGTAAAGTGAGAGGGGACAGTTAAAGCACTAAGATTTCTATGAGGCCTGTTAGCAAGCACAGAGATTGCAATGAGCGAATGCTCAACTCCCAGTTGAGGTAAAGTGTTCAGCACATATACCTCCTACTGTCTGCTCACCCCCATGATTGTGGCATTGTTAACCTGTGCTAGCCTCTGGCTCGGCAAGTTGAAGGAAGGAGGGCTAAAGGTGTCCATGGCAACCACAAGTCACAGCTTAGCCTAACCTTCTTAAAGGCAATTGCAACTTGGCATCACCAGAAACATCCAGAAAGGAAACTACACTTCACCCGATTTGACATGATTAAAAGATACTTCTGTTTATTGTCCATCCCTAGTTGCCCCTTGAGAAGGTGGTGGTGAGTTGCCTTCTTGAACTCTTGCAGTCCATCTGTTGTGGCTTGACCCACAATGCCTTTAGGGAGGCAATTCCAGGATTTGGACCCAGTGACAGAACAGCGACATATTTCCAAGTCAGGATGATGAGTGGCTTGGAGGGGAAGTCAAAATGGTGGTGTTCCCATCTATCTGCTGCCCTTGTCCTTCGAGATGGAAGTGGTCGTGGGTTTGGAAAGTACTGTCGGACGGCCCTTGGTGAGTTTTCGCAGTGCATCTTGTAGATAGTACACACTGTTGCCACTCAGCTACTGAATGTTTCAATGGGATGCCAATCAAGCGGGCTGCTTTGTCCTGGATGGTGTCAACCTTCTTGAGTGCCGTTGGAGCTGCAATCAAGCCAACATCTAATACTAAACCTAAAGCACAGACCACTTGCTCTCCACCTAAATCTGCCTCCCTTCAAGCCATCCCTCCCCTTCTGCCTTTCTGCTTTCAGAAACTCAGGACTTGGATGATCCACTCCAGGACTACACTGAAGGGCATTATTACCGCGATGTTTGGGGCATTTGCAGTGCCTATTGCCAGTGTCAAAGAACACAGAGGAGTCAAGTTCCAGCTAGGCAACAGGGTAATGCATAGAGTGTGGAGCCCATTCTTTCCAAAGTGGAAGTAATGTCCAACAACATGAGGGCACGTGTGAAGTTGGTTCTGCCGCAGTGTCCAATGCAGAACAGGTAGAAACCATTGACCCTCTTAATGCTGTAGGTTAGCTTAGATAGAGGGCGAGGATTCCCACTATGGTGCCTCACAGCTACCAGATTGTTACCATCACGGCAATGTGCTCCAAGGGGCTTCCAGCCTCATGCTGCAATCCAGCATTCTGTCCTCCCCCCATTACCTGAATCACTGCAGTGCTATCCCAAAGGAGAGGATGCAGCTCTGGGGTGAACATGCCTCCTGCCCTCAACGTGGCAGCATTTCTGCTCCCACCACTGCCCTGGCTTTTGTCTGTCAGCCAGGGTGCTGCCACTCGAGGCCCAGTGCTGCTCAATAAAATTCCTACAGTGTGGAATCAGGCCATTCAGTGTGGTGCTGGAAAAGCACAGCTGGTTGGGCAGTACCCGAGGAGCAGGAGAGTTGATGTTTTGAGCATAGGCTCTTCATCAGGAATCATTCGGAAATGTCAGCTCTCCTGCTCCTCAGATGCTGCCTGACCGGCTATGCTTTTCCAGTGCCACAATATTTGTCTCTGATCTCTAGTCTTCACTTTCTCCAAATAGGCCATACCAACCAGACCCACCATCCCTCCCTGCAAACCTTAATATCCCCTGGCTAACCCACCTAACCTGCACATCAAGGGCAATTTAGCATGGCCAGTCCACCAAACCTGCACATCCTTAGACTTTGGGAAGAACCTGGAGGAAACTCGCATAGACTTAGAGTCATAGAGATGTACAGCATGGAAATAGACCCTTCGGTCCAACCCGTCCATGCCGACCAGATATCCCAACCCAATCTAGTCCCACCTGCCAGTGCTTGGCCCATATCCCTCCAAAACCCTTCCTATTCATATATCCATCCAAATGCCTCTTAAATGTTGCAATTGTACCAGCCTCCACCACATCCTCTGGCAGCTCAATCCATACATGTACCACCCTCTGTGTGAAAATGTTGCCCCTTAGGTCTCTTTTATATGTTTCCCCTCTCACCCTAAACCTATGCCTTCTAGTTCTGGACTCCCCGATCTCAGGGAAAAGACTTTGC
>NC_057719.1:82277790-82306961 GCF_004010195.1 Chiloscyllium plagiosum
TCTTCACTATCCTATCTACCTGTGACTCCACTTTCAAGGAGCTATGAACCTGCACTCCAAGATCTCTTTGTTCAACAACACTCCCTAGGACCTTATCATTAAGTGTATAAGTCCTGCTAAGATTTGCTTTCCCAAAATGCAGCACCTCGCATTTATCTGAATTAAACTCCATCTGCCACTTCTCAAGCCCATTGGCCCTTGAGGAGAACACACAACACTACATAGACAGCCGCCAGAGGGTGGGACCAAACCTGGTCCAAGGTGCTGTAAGGCAGCAGTGCTGACCACTGTGCTGCCACTCAGTTGCAGGTCTTCCCACTGGATTTCAGGAACTCAGCTATAGGCACTGTAATAGAGCAAGGCCAGGCGACCAGGACAGGCAAATAACACACAGAGAACAAGCATAAAGGGAATGCACATGGGCTGAATTGTGTTTCATTACTGGGTGAACTTTGGATAAAGTGCCTGTGAACTGATTATTTAGAGGTGTATTTTCTTCCAAGGTCTTGGCCAGCAAGATGTTGTGATAGTCCATGCCAGAGAGATGGAAGATTATGGAGCAATAGTGGTGCATATAGATTACTTTAGAGGAATCGAAATCTGATTTTCCAATCAGCACCCAGGCCTAAAACATGAATAAAAACTGGGCAGTTTTATAGGATAGGTGTCCAATACCCGGTGTTAGTTTGGAATGTGCACAGTCAGTTGAAAAGGTACCCATATGCCTCACTCTGTCGCTGTGGTTTGGACGCTCCTTCTTTTAAGGAAGTCCATCTCCTTTAAGGCCACAGAGCTGAATCTGACCCTGAGTGAGTGAGAGACCAATTGCCAGTGCCAAGGAAGTCTGTGGGTCGGCAGAAGCTGTTTAACCCATTTCATTGAGTTTAAAAAATCACACAACACCAGGTTATAGTCCAACAGATTTATTTGGAAGCACGAGCACTCTGAAAGCTATAACCCGGTGCTGTGTGATTTTTAACTTTGTCCACCCCAGTCCAATGCCGGCTCCTCCACATCTTTTCCCTGAGACAGAAGGGGCCAATGAGAAGCTATCAATTCCACTCTCCTCTTTGCCTTCATTCTCGGAATTGAGGGAGAGAAGAGACTTATTCAGTTTCAGTCAAGTCTCCGATTTGAAAATCGCATCTTTTACTTTCCTGCAAGATTTTCGCGACCAACCATGAGGCTTCTAGGTGTCTGGTGGGAAAGATTTGTCTCTAATTACTTTCTCTAATCTCATTCACTGAGGATATTTGTTTGCCAGAAGGAACCTTCTGGGTTCAGTGCTTATTGCTATAGCTCAGCCAAGAATGAATGCCTGTAATAAAACATGGAATGGTGCCCTTGTAATACAGTTTGATTCAATGGTATTCAATCCGTTAAACAGACCAAACATAGCAATCTAGTAATGTGCTGCAGACATAGGAAGCAATCAATTGCTAAGCATGCATGCCAGGGTCATGGGGAAATGATGCCAAACAAATGTGGAGGGGGAGGAAGTGAGATCTATGGCCATAGACTGTGAGTAAGGACAGAACTGTTAAAAATGCATGAAAAATAACAGGAGAGAGGCAGCAGTTGTCAAATGAGGAACCAGAGTAAGTGAATCACACTGAGACAGTCCGCAATGATTCACATTAAACAGGGATATACTAGTGTATAGGTACACATGCAACCCTAATTCATTATTGACCTTGGCCAATGTGGGAGAACAAAGAACAAAGAAAATTACAGCACAGGAACAGCCCCTTCGGCCCTCCAAGCCTGTGCCGATCCAGATCCTCTATCTAGACCTGTTGCCTATTTTCTAAGGGTCTGTATCCCTTTGCTCCCTGCCCATTCATGTATCTGTCTACATACATCTAAAATGATGCTATTCTTCCTGCCCCTACCACCTCCGCTGGCAACACGTTCCACCTCTGTGTAAAGAACTTTCCATGCATAGCTCCCCTAAACTTTTCCCCTCTCACTTGGAACTTGTGACCCTGAGTGATTGAGTCCCCCACTCTGGGAAAAAGCTTCTTGCTATCCACCCTGTCTACACCTCTCATGCTTTTGTGGACTTCAATCAGGTCCCCCGTCAACCTCCTTTCCAATGAAAATAATCCTAATCTACTCAACCTCTTTTCATAGCTAATGCCCTCCATACCAGGCAACATCCTGGTGAACCTCCTCTGCACCCTCTCCAAAGCCACATCCTTTTGGTAATGTGGCGACCAGAACTGTATGCCGTATTCCAAATATGGCTGAACCAAAAGCTTATACAACTGTAACATGATCTGCCAACTCTTGTACTCTATACCCCGTCCAATGAAGGGAAGCATGCCGTATGCCTTCTTAACCACTCTATTGACCTGCGTTGCCACCTTCAGGGAACAATGGACCTGAACACCCAGATCTCTCTGTACATCGATTTTCCCCAGGACTTTTCCATTTACTGTATAGTTCACTCTTGAATTGGATCTTCCAAAATGCATCACCTTGCATTGGCCCGGATTGAACTCCATCTGCCATTTCTCTGCCCAACTCCTCAATCTATCTATGTTCTGCTGTATTCTCTGACAGTCCCCTTCACCATCTGCTACTCCACCAATCTTAGTGTCATCTACAAGCTTGCTAATCAGACCGCCTACACCTTCCTCCAAATCGTTTATATATATCACAAACAACAGTGGGCCCAGAATGGATCCCTGTGGAACACCACCAGTCAAAGGTCTCCTTTTTGAGAAACTTCCTTCCACTACCACTCTCTGTCTCCAGTTGCCTAGCCAGTTCTCTATCCATCTAGCTAGTATACCCTGGACCCCATGCGACTTCACCTTCTCCACCAGCCTACCATGGGGAACCTTATCAAACACCTTACTAAAGTCAATGTATATGACATCTACATTTCTTCCCTCATCAATCAACTTTGTCACTTCCTCAAAGAATTCTATTAAGTTGGTAAGGCATGAACCTCCCTGCACAAAACCATGTTGCCTATCACTAATAAGCCCAAATGGGAATAGATCCTATCCCTCAGTATCTTCTCTAGCAGCTTCCCTACCACTGAGGTCAGGCTCACCGGCCTATAATTAACTTCTTAAACAAGGGGACAACATTAGCAATTCTTCAGTTGTCTGGGACCTCACCTGTGTTCAAGGATGCTGCAAAGATATCTGTTAAAGCCCCAGCTATTTCCTCTCTCCCTTCCCTCAGTAACCTGGGATAGACCCCATCTGGACCTGGGGACTAGTCCACCTTAATGCCTACTGGAATACCCAACACTTCCTTCCTCCTTATGCTGATTTGACACATCTATCTCTAACCTCAGCATCAGTCATGTCCCTATAGCCCCCAGCTATTTCCTCTCTCCCTTCCCTCAGTAACCTGGGATAGACCCCATCCGGACCTGGGGACTAGTCCACCTTAATGCCTACTGGAATACCCAACACTTCCTTCCTCCTTATGCTGATTTGACCTAGAGTAATCAAACATCTATCTCTAACCTCAGCATCAGTCATGTCCCTCTCCTTAGTGAATACCGACGCATAATACTCATTAAGAATCTCACCCATTTTCTCTGACTCCACGTATAACTTTCCTCCTTTGTCCTTGAGTGGGCCAACTCTTTCTCTCGTTAGCCTGTTGCTCCTTATATATGAATAAAAGTCTTTGGGATTTTCCTTAACTCTGTGTGCTAAGGTTATCTCATGACCCCTTTTAGCCCTCTTAATTCCTCATTTCAGATTGGTTCTACATTCCTGATATTCTTCCAAAGCTTCAGTCACCTAGACTTTATGTATGCTTCCTTTTTCCTCTTAGCTAGTCTCACAATTTCACCTGTCAGCCAAAGTTCCCTAATCTTGCCATTTCTAACTCTCATTTTCACAGGAACATATCTCATGATTCAGTCCAGCTCCCACATCCATGTTTGTAATGGCCTAGTAATGTTATTGCCAGATTGTTATTCCAAATGTCCAAGTAATGCTATGGTGCCTGAGTTCAAATCCCACCACAACAAGACGGTGAAATTTAGGTTTAGTTAAAAAAAAAGGTCTGGAATTAATTATGACCATTAAACTATTGCTGATTTGTTCTGGAAAATCTATTGATTCACCAACATCTTTTAGGGAAGGGAAGATTGCTGTCTTTAGCTGGTCTGGCCTACATGTGACAGCAATGGGATTGGCCTTTTAATTGCAGAATGGGCAATAAATGCTGGCTCACCCAGGGATGTCTCATTGAATGAAAAGAAAAGCCCAACATTCCTCAGGGTAGTGGTGACTGCACGCTGTCCTATTATCGAAATGGGGAAGGAAATACAGGTACTGGATTTGTTTTATAGTCGTTCGGAGGATGTTTGGCGAGGTCCGCATCGATGCTCATCCCTAATTACCCAGAGGGCAGCGTTAATGGTGGCAGAGGTGTTAGCGTTTGCTGTCAAGATGCCAGTGAGAGAACTAGCAATTTCAATAGACGCGCAGGCTGTGGAGCCCAACCCTTAGATTCACTATGGATAAGGCTTTGTTATTGCAAGGGGTTTGCTCTTTATCTCCCTAGCTTCTAGATTAACCAGGTAGAAATAGCCAGTCTGGAGTTTGGGCAAATTGTCCACCTATAAAGATTTTCTTTCACTGTGACATGTAGGGTCAGTGTTCTCTGGTGGAAGGGGCCTCCAACTTCAGTTCAGACTCCAATGAAAAGCAGGGATGAGTGTGAACAGCAGTGGTATAAGCTGTAGCAACTTTTGAAAGAGGAATCTGGGGAGCTCTGAATGTCTCTGCTCTGAACTTTCCAAATGACTTTTAAACATGACCCTGGAATAGTTTATATAACTTGCTAAAATACTAAATTTTGAACAGGATTCCAATATAATTTTTTATTACTTTTTAAATTATTTAGTTTGAGTCATTTTTAAGATGGTTTTGTTATTACTTGTCTGACCTTTAAAAATACATATAAATTCATGAAGTTTAAAATCTCCATTTATTTGACTTGTTAACGTTTTTCCAGAGACTTTTTAAAGTGATTCTGTTATGACAGCTACTGCTGTAGCTAACGCACAGCTTAGAATGATATCCTGTAGTGGGAGTATTTGAGGGGGACAATATCAAGGGGCTTTACTTTTGTAAAGTCATGGAGTCATACAGCATAGAAATAGACCCTTCAGTCCAATCAGTCATTGCTGATCATAATCCCAAAATAAACTAGTCCCACCTGCCTGTGCTTGGCCTACATCCTTCCAGATATTTCCTATTCATGCACGTAGCTAAATATCTTTTAAATGTTGTAACTGTACTCGCATCCAGCACTTCCTCTGGTATTTCGTTCCATTCTGTCTAAAAAGTTGCCCCTCATGTCTTTTTAAAATCTTTCTTCTCTGTCCTTAAACATATGGCTGCTTGAAATTCCCCACTCTAGGGAAAACACACCTGTCATTCACCTTATCTATAACCCCAATGATTTTATAAACCTACACAAGGTTATCCCTCAACCTCCTATGCTCCAGTGAATAAAGTCACAGCCTATCCAGCTTCTCCCTATAACTCAAAGCCTCCATTCTTGGCAATGTCTCCAACCTCCCTTTCCTAACCAAAGGCATTGACTGTGTTGTCACATCCCGGACATGTTTTGGTATTTTGTGGAACTCCATGTTGGTGTCTCTCCAGTCATGCTTTCTCTCTCCCACCACTGTATCAAAGCAATTCTTGTACAAGCACCGGTGACATGTTATGGTGAGGTGTCTGTGACAAAGTTACTGTACCCTTCCTCGATTTCCTGGACCTTTCTGCAGTCTATGACATGGTTGGTCACACCAACACCTCTCTTGGCCTCCAGCATCATGGATTTGCCCACGTTCCATTTCTATCTGTCCAATTGTGCCCTTGCCAATGATTTCTGTTCCTGCACTCTTACCTCTTGGTGTCTCCCAAAGATTCACCTTTGACACGTCTCTTTCCCATCTGAGTACTACCCCTTGGTGTCATCATCTGACAACACATTGTTGTGGTGGGGAGAATGAAATTGGGTCAGGGAGTCAATGGCCTGATGGTATTATTGTTCAACTGTTAACATAAAGACCCAGGTTATGTTCTGTGGACCCAGGTTTGAGTCCTGCGAGAGCTAATGATGGAATTTGAACTTAATAAAATTAATGATGACCATGAATTTATTGCTGATTGTTAGGGGGAAACCCATCTGGTTAATTAATCCCTTTTAGGGAAGGAAATCTGTCATCCTTACCTGGCCTGGCCTACATGTGAATCCAGATTCTCACAGCAGCGTGGTTGACTCTTAACTGACCACTGGTAATAAATGCTGGTCTAGCCAGCAATGTCCTCATCCTGTCAATGAATAAAAGAAAAGAAAATAAGGCCAACATTCAATACAATACAGGCAGTGGGTATGCTTTGTCCTTTGAACCAACATAAATGCTTGAGCTCAATGTTCAAGACACCACTAAGTGGCTGCCTGCCCTAAGGGGCTAGATCTGTACCAGGCTAACATCGTTGAAAGTCACTTGTGCAGAAATGATTAGAAATGTTTGAGCTGAAAGACAAATGGAGAGGGTTTGCCCCATGGTTCCATGCTGAAGATTTTGGGCCTTGCTGGAAGGAAGGGGACAGGAGATGAGAGGGCCCCTTCTTTCAATGGGGCAGGAGGTCCTCCAAACAGGCCTTGCCAAGGCATGACAATCAATACCAGCTCCCAAGACACCCAATGAGTTCAGTGAATGGACTAGAGCAATGAAGATATCATCAAAGGCCATATTGTGACAAATGGACTTCTCACATTGCTCCAGGCGGGGCACACACTGCTCACTTTCATCCTCTCATCGCATCCTAACCCATTTAGCGGTGCTGCAAGCCTCGCAGCCATATCTCTCAGCATGGACACACTGCCAGCTATTTGACAGCAGAAACCAGCGTCACACTTGCTGACACATTTAGCCTCTGGCAGGATGGAGAGCATCATAATCAGAGGGCGGCAGCTAACTGTCCGGAGAGGGAAATGTCTCTATGCTCTCACCCTCATTGAGGGAAATGGTGATTGTCCACATTGTTGTTTTTTCAAAAAATCATACATGAGATGAAGGTGTCTCAGGCAAGACCAGCATTTATTGCCCAAGCGGGCAGTTTAGTTGCTGTGGGTCTGGACCAGGTAAAGATGGCAGTTTCCTTCCTTAAAGGATATTAGTGAGCCAGATGAGTTTTTCCAACAATTGGTCATCATTAGAATCGTAATTCCAGGTTTTTTTTCATTTAATTCAAATTCCAATATTTGCTGTGGTACGAAATGAACCAGGTCTCGAGGACATTTCAGTGATAATCCCACTCAGCCTCCCCCTAAATGGCCATGGGTGATCTCCTAGATAGCAGCAGGGCTACAGCGACAGAAGCTGATAATTAGTTTGTGTCTAATCCTCCTTCCCCACTTCACCTTCGTTCCACAATCTTTTCCAACTTGCCAGCTGCAGGTGATTTCCACCTGCACTTCCTGCTTTCCCCACTTTCCCTCACTCCAACTCTGCTTTTGTTTCCTTTGTCCTTCAGGAATCACTGGCAGTTTACGAATCGGCTGCAGGAACATGACGTGCCGATGGAACAGTGTGGGGTCGAATGACTGGACGGAGTCCTGAACCAGGTGATCAGCAGATAGATTAGGTTGCCCAGCCACCACCCTCTGGTTTGATGTGAAGGCAGAAAGGGTAAAGTGGACCTAAACAAGGTTAAAGCACCTTGAGTTCGAGGGAGTTAATGACCTGGTGGTGTTAATACTGGACTGTTAATCCAGAGACCCTGTACTGAATGATGGATTTTGAATTCAATTTTTAAAAAATGGTGAAAACAATTCTGGAATTAAAAGTCTAATGATGACCGTGAGTCCGTTGTCAATTATTAGAAAAATCCATTTGGTTAACTAATGCCCTTAGGGAAGGAAAATGCCATCCTTACCTGGTCTGGCCCGTGTGACTTCTGATCCACAATGTGGTTGACTCTTAATTGCCCTCTGGGTGATTAGGGATGGGCAATAAATGCTGGCCTAGCTAGAGATGCCCTCCTCCCATGAATGAATAAAGGACAAAAGCAAGCATATACCCGCTGGGCGATGTGTGACAGGATCAGTATGGTGACATGCCAACCTGCACATTGAGTGAGCGGTCAGCTTCCTGTACTGAGAATGTGACCCCCCCCCCGCAAAGCCACGAGTCTGCAATGGATGGCACCTTGTACCACTGGTAAGCCGCTATCCTGGCGAAACCACCATCATAGAATCCCTATAGTGTGGAAACAAGCCCTTGGACCCAACAAGTCCACACCAATCCTCCAAAAAGTAACCCACCCAGACCTACACATCCCTGAACACTATGGGCAATTTAGCATAACCAATTCACCTAACCTGCGCATCTTTAGGCTGTGGGAGGAAACGGGAGCACCCGCAGGAAACCCACACAGACACGGGGAGAATGTGCAAACTGTCAACCGAGGCTGGAATCGAACCCAGATCCCTGGTGCTGGGAGGCAGCAGTACTACCCACTGAGCCACCATGCCAGGCATACTGTACTTTTCCCTCTGCTCCTGCCTGCTTAAAGACAACACTATACATCTCCCTCTCCTGACATAAAGAGTTTCAGTCAGTACTCCAATGCTCTCTGCAGAAACTTACCAAGGCTCCTTTGCAGTGGTCCCATTTCAATGCAGGAAATAGCCAGAGGGGGAAGAAAAAGCAGTAAAAGAAACACAATAATATTTGGAAATAAATGTACTGGTCACACCTCACCTCCATATTGAGGTGTGCAAGGAGAGTCAGTGACCAGATTTACTGGACTTCCCTTCTGGGTGACTAGAACTGCTAACAGTCTGGGAGAAATAGAAGAGTAGGTATGTGGCAAATTTCAGGGAAGTGTACAGTAATAGGGTCACGATGGTGGGCATTTCAACTTCCTGAACACTAACTGAGATGGCCATAGTGTGAAAGGCTTGGAGGGAGTGGAATTCTCAAAATGCTTTTTGAAGAGTTTCTCCATCCACTCAGTAGAAGGCCCGAGAGGACAGCGGGTGACCTGGCCAGAGGCAGTGAAACTGGCTTGAACTATCTGTAGTGGAGCATTTAGCAGATAGCAATCATAACTCCATTACGTTCAAGACTGGCATTTGATTTAATTCAGTTAGGATTAGAGTTAGATTTATTGTCATGTGAACTCAGTTGTAAGGTACAGGAGTACAGTGAAATGTGTACAATATCACCACATGTGGTGCCATTTTAGGTACAAAGTACCGAGGTGCAAATCTTATATGCTAAAACAGATTAGATACAAAAATAGAAAAATAAAGAGAAAAGGTAAAAGTTTAACATTACAGTTCCACGTAGTATAAATTAGGAAGATAAAGAAATAAAGTTAAAAGTTAAACATTACAGTAAACTATTAGATCTGGTGATGGATAGCTAAACCAGGGGTGTTTCAGATATGACAAGTCTGTGCCCCACCTTGGATCTGAGGAAATCCAGTACAGACTTTCCAAACTTTGAGCATCTTATCGATTGACTAACACCTCTAATTGGGAGGCATTGCTTCAACATTGCGCCCAAGTCCTGGCCTCAACTAGGCCGGCAAATCCTGAAGTGGAAATCTGCCTCCGAGACGAGGGTTCTAGCAAGCATTAGAGATTAGAGTTTAAAATGAGCATGTTTTAAAAGGTGACAGACACCACAATGATTCATTTTGTTCAGGGAGATGAAGAAAACTGATTGTGTGGGCTTTGCCTGAAGTGCTTGGTGGTTGATTAGGAACCTGAGTGATAATTCAGCTCCCTTGGTAATTATAACCCATCATCCTGATTAAATCACAAGGTATCTGGTTTGAAGTTAGACATCCTCGAGTAACCATTTTAGTTTCAAATTGATGTGTCGACATGTTCTCAGTTTGTGCTCAAACTGTTAACCAATTACATGATCCAATACTTGATATAGGCATTTCTTCATCTTATCCTAAATTTTTGTCTATCTTTGATCCCTCTATTTCTCTATTGCTAGCTTTCTCTTTCTGTCTCTCAGTTTCTCGGTTAAACTGTTCCTCTTCCTACATTTTTTTTCCTCTCTCTACCTCTCTCTCTGTTACTTTCAGATAATATTTGTGTCTTTTCTACTCTGTCCATCATACCATCTGTAAATCTACTTCCCACTCTCTATCGTTTACATTCTGTCTATCATTTTATTCTTTCTCAATTTCCGTTTGTCTCATTTCTCTTTCTCTGCCTCTCTCCCTCCCCATTTCTGTGTTGCTTTGCTTCTCTCTCTCTGTCTCTCCATCACTTTCCCTCCATTTTTACTCCCTCTTTCTTTCTCTTCTGTCTCTTCTTCTGACCTCTGCTTTTTATGTCCCTCTGTTTCGTTCTCTTTCTGTCTTTATCCTCTCTTTTTCCTCTCTCCTCTCTAAAACTTCAGTTCAAGACTGAGGGATCTGTTTCCCGTGCTGTCTGGCTCTATGACTCTATAAGTCAGTTCTCCTCATTCCTGAGCACCAGTCAGGAGTAAGTCCAGAGCATGGCAGGAAGAAAGTGACTCCCATCAGGAAATTAATGCACAAAGAATTAAAAGCCTGGAAGTTTCCCTTTTGTGTTCCTGGCCTCTTCCTGGGAAGATGGTAAGGCTCGTGTCTGAGCCAAGTGCTTATCCTCTGCATTGCAAGTATCAGGAGGTCATTTAACCGGGGAGGTATCGCAAGTCAGGTTTGACGTAGGCCAAACAAGCAAGGATGCCAGCTAGCTGTGGACAGAGAGGTGCCAGGGGTCAGAGGTCTGACAGTCTGCAGGAACTGACCCCTCGGTAATCCTGATGGATTACTCTCATCTCTTGCCTCCAAGATCAGCTCATTCTCAACAAGCTAGGAGGTCAGTCTCAGTCCCTAGGTGAGTGGAGCTCAAGCCAACCTGGGCAATGTCTTCCCCATTACATTGGAGAGGAATCCCATCACACAAAAGAGGGGTACCACCAGTTTCTCAGCGTTGCACCCAAGACGGTGGAACGGTCCCTTAGTATTGTCATTCAGCGCTGATGAAGCATTAGCATTTCATTCATTATCACCATGGTAACCAACCAGTAAATAAGGAAGGAAGCCAGTATGCCTTACTCACTGTTTGGAAATTCCTCTCTCCTTGCCTACTGAACCTTCGTTGACCACAAAAAGCAACTGAGACCAAAGTATTGAGTGTTTTCAAGAAGGAGTTAGATACAGATCTTTGGGCTAAAGGAATCAAAGGGTATGGGAAGGATGTGGGAACAGGTGACAGAATTGAATGTTCAGCCATGATCACAATGAATGCAGGCTTGAAGGGCTGAAAGGCCTGCTCTTGTTCCTACTTTTCTATGTTTCCATGACCCAAGCAACTCACAAGGAGCTCCAACATGAAGCTGATTCCTGAGGTGTCAGGCTACCCACAGAGCTCAACAATTTTCAACGAAAGGAAAATGATTGAATCACCTTTTCTGAGTAGCGTGTACTCTGCATATTCAGCACACATTCCTGATGAAGGGCTCATGCCCAAAACATCGACTCTCCTGCTGCTCGGATGCTGCCTGACCTGCTGTGCTTTTCCAGCACCCTACTTTTCGACTCTGATCTCCAGCGTCAGCAGTCCTCACTTCCTCCGATAATACTGCCAGCCCAGCATTGCAATTTCAGTCTGGATCCTGTGCTGCAAGTTTCTGGTTCCATAAACCAAGCTGTTATGGCTCCCTCTCAACCCTTCGCATGGACTGGCAGTAAAATTGAGGGCTGTCGTTACATAGAGAGTGTGATGCTGGTCTGTGTTGGAGTTTTACCAGGCGACTAGGTGTCTGGCAGCCTGCCCATACTTAGTCCGATTGAGGGGGCTGAAATAATGGCTCATTTCTGCTGTGACTTTACCAGAAGCAGCAGGGGCAGTGGCATTAATATGCCATGATGTCCTGACTGGTGTCTGGGAGTTCCCTCCCTTCCAGGTACCTCCAATGGAAGGAGCAGTCCATCGCTCACCACCCCATCTTTCCAATCACTGCCCCACTTTTTCACTGGGACGTGTCTGGCACCCACTCACCCACCCCCGCCTTATCTGCTTCTCTAGCCTCCATTGTTTCTCCTGGTTCAGAACTGGCTGCAGTCCCAGTAGTGACCACTGCACCTGGTGGGGCTGCTGGTTCTGAAAGGCTGTCAGCCCTCTGATGGGCAAGCCACTCTGAGATGGTTCATGTTGCCTTGGAGAGACCAAGACCTCGTGCAAATAATTGTTTGGTGACTGTAAGGTTCAGTTGTGGCTGGTGGGGAAGGGGTAGGCCTTGATTTGATGTAATATCAGACAGCTCAACGTGGAGAAGTTTGGAGTGTTTCATTTTGGTTGGAAAAATAGTCAGAGACAATATAATGTAACAAATATTTGAAGACATTGGAAGTGCCAAAAAGCCTATTGAACATGGTTCCAGGGATAAGGAATTTCAGTTTGGTTAGAGAGATTAGTGAAATTATGGCTATTTTACTTTGATAAGGAAAGGTCCAGAGGAGATTGATTTATAAAACTATGGAGAATATGGATAGGGTGAATAGCCAAAGTCATTTTCCTAGGGTAAAGTAGATGGTATAGGTTTAAGGTCAGAGGGAAAAGACATAAAAGGGATCTAAGGGGCAGCTTTTTCACGCAGAGGGTGGTGCGTGTATGGAATGAGCTGCCAGAGGAAGTGGTAGAGGTTGGTACAATTACAGCATTTAAAAGGCATCTGGATGGGTATATGAATACGAAGAGTTTAGGAGGCTATCAGCTAAATGCTGACAGGTAGGGTTAGATTAGGATATCTGGTCAGTGTGTACGAGTTGGACCGAAATGTCTGTTTTCATGCTGTACGTCTCCATGACTCTATGACTCCGCTTGGTGCAGGTATTCGGAATCATGAAGGACCTAGACTGTGGAGAAATTGTTCCCATTTGTGGAAAGATTGAGAACAGGAGTGGAGAGAGGAAAACTGTTTTCTCACGGCGAGTGGTCAGGATCTATGCAACACACGGGCTGTGAGTGTGGTGAAAGCAGGTTCAATCAAGGCATTCAAGATTCCTTATCAAAAAAAGGAAGAATGTGCAGAGTTACAGGGGAAGAATTGCACATTAGGAGAGTTAGCACTGAGGGGATGAGCTGAATGGCCTCCTACCATACTGTATCAATTCTCTGTTTTTGCAGCCAGTAATATGTCTGTGTTAAATCCTGGACATAATCATTTTAACTAACAGTGAGTCACAGCAACACTCAACAAGCATGCATTTGTATATAAATGTGGCTGCGTGATTTGCAGGTATGTTTAGGTTTTATATTTATACGTATACCACTCTCTGATAGTACCTGTATATACATGTGTGCAATTCTAAGAAGGTTGAACAATAAATCAGATCATTGAGAGGATTTTCATTTCTATCAAAATCCCATTTCACTTCCACTTGCTTCACTGGGCTTAAGTGACTCAATATCACACAGGGATCAAAGTAATCTTTCTGATTCTTGAAAATGATCAGCCAGAGTCCAACTTCTAGACTGTTGCAATTTTGAGCCACTTGAGAACTGAAATGGATGTGTGTGGAAAGTAATTCATTTGTCTTTGATTGGCTTGCATCTGTCAGTGCACAGCAGTTCAGGCAGCATCCAAGGAGCTTCGAAATCGACGTTTCGGGCAAAAGCCCTTCATCAGGAATTCCTTTATTCCTGATGAAGGGCTTTTGCCCAAAACATCGATTTCGAAGCTCCTTGGATGCTGCCTGAACTGCTGTGCTCTTCCAGCGCCACTAATCCAGAATCTGGTTTCCAGCGTCTGCAGTCATTGTTTTTACCTTGCATCTGTCAGTGACACATCGAGATTGGGAACAGTCACCTGCTAGCAATGGGAGATCAATCGCAAATTACGTTTTGTCCACAGTGAGATAGGTGTTTCCACAAAATGTGCAAGGCAGCAGATAGGGTTTAACAGTGCAATGATGGACGGCACCCATGCTGATTAATGGTAAAATAGTAACGGAGGAACTTGAGAGAGGGCTAGGAGTCTTTATAATATAATGATGCTGCTCGTTTGGAGGAATTGAGGACTGCAGATGCTGGAGATCAGAGTCGAAAAGTGTGGTGCTAGAAAAGCACAGCAGGTCAGGCAGCATCTGAGGTGTAGGAGATTTGACGTTTCGAGCATAAGCTCTTTCCAGAATCTGTTTTCCTGCACCACACATTTCGATGCTACTCCATTAACAAGGTTATGTTGTCCTTGGTGTTTCTTTCAGAGGGGTCATAAAGGCAGAGGTTCCGATATGTCTGGGTTTATCTACTTTTAAGTTCTTTTAAAAAATATCACTTGTACAATGAAAGGAGAGAGGCCAGTTTCCCAGTTCGGGATTTGGTTTTAGCAAGCTATTTTTGCTTACAGCCGCTGGTTAAGTTTTAGCTGGGAACCCAAAGAAACTGTTGAGGACCCAAAGAAACAGTTCCATGCTGATCCTATCTCTCTCTGACATTGCCCCTGTAAGATCCTATGTTTGATTTTACCTTTTTCGCCAAGGGGTGTTGCAAGTATCTGGAACAGTGTCATTAAGTTGCAATGCAGTCGATTAAGTTTTCAGATAAGTTGTGTTATTCTATATTCTGTTCTCTTTAGTTTGTGTACAAATAAATTCTGAGTGGGTAGGCCAGCTGCATCATTCCTGGAACATATACTATACCCCTCCTTAAAACAACAAGAAAAGTTAGAGCCTGTGCTATCTTCTTGAAATGTTTTGAGGAGGTCTGGCCTGGTTGATAAAAATAGTACTCATTTCTAATCAAACAAATGCTGAACTTGTTACACCCAGACCTCAAGTGAGTTTCCCAAATTGTCCAGTTCCAGATGGAATGCCCCAAATTGTTTGGCTTTCAAGTGAGGAGATATGAACTGGTTTCCCCATCTTAATTCACCCATATCTTTGTGTGGTCTCAACAAGGTTAATTTACAAAGGATCCTATCCGTTGTGGGTACCTTTCTGACAGACTTGAGTTTCTTATAGAGTCATAGAATCATACAGCATGAAAACAGACCCTTCGGTCCATCCAGTCCATGCCAACCATAATCCCAAACTAAACTAGTCCCACCTGCCTGTTCCTGGTCCGTGTCCCTCCAATTCATGCACCTATGTAGGCTTTCACAAGTCAACAAAGAGTGGATTTATTAATTACTCATTGCAAGTAGAAACACGCACGCACACACTAGTAATAAGAGGTGAGTCCAAAAAAGAAATAAAACAGCTTTATAGATTGGTCTCTGAATTCTTTGCGTAAAACAAAGAGTTTAACATTGCAGCTCTGCACTGGACGTTACCATTTGCACTGATGTTGGAAGTTGAAATGTCAATCTGAAGATTCTTAATTCTGCAGAGGATGGTGGGCTTCTATTGTTCTTATATCGGCTTCTATCTTCAAGTGAGAAGCACTTTCTAACGGTCGCCATTTCAGCAATTTTCCTCTTTTCCCTGTCTAAAGGTAGGACTAGCCCACTGCACTGTGATCACCAACACAGTACGACAAAGAGGTAGGTGTTCAATACACTCCAGTCAGAACAGACATTACACTCCATGCACCAATCTGATTCTCAGCAGCTGTCCAGCCAATCAGCTTCTCAAGAAGTCTGCGTTGCCGTGGTAACATACATTTCTTACATGCATGTAGCAGCCTTGTCGCTGTGAATAGAGGGTGCAATTTCTTTCCATCACCTGGCTGGTCAAGAACATCTCCCACTCTTACTGCCTGTCGATGGTGTGTACCAGAAGGCTTTGCAAGTTGATACTCAGTCTGTTTAGTGAGTTGCTTGACCGTTAAATCCTGGAGCAGGATAGAACTTCTCGCTTAGTGGAATGGACCCCACCCACTACAAAATAAAATCTCCAACTGTTTCATTAGTAATCAACAAACATGTTTTGAAGAAACTGTTAACAGATTGTAGACTCAATAATAATTTGTTTTCATTCTAATCACTTGATATCAAATTGGGGTGATTTTATAATGGAGGCAAGTGATTAATAGGGACTTGCAGACTGTTAGTTGGGTGTTGGAGTGGAGGAGGTTGGTTAGCTTGGAAAGCTGGTTTGTGTTGCTGAGTGACACCAACAGCGTGGCTTCAATTCCCAACACCAGCTGAGGTTATCATGAAGGTTCCACCTTCTCAACCTCTCCCTCACGAGCTGTGGTGACTCTGAAGTCAAACCACCGCCGGCTCTCTCTCTCTCCCTCTCTCTAATGAGACAGCAGCCCCATGGTCCTCTGGGACTATGGTGAGCTTCCCTTAATTGGTGATTGAGAGCAGTATATCAGCCAGTAACTAAGCTGATAAGGAGTTGTTACTCTACTTACATGATTCAGTGAAGATAACCTCCGTAGGTTTTACAGTAGAAGGAAAATTCTGCTCAGTTTGTAATTTCAGTTAGTTTGTCTCACCCATTTCTAAGAACAGACTGTGATGTCATCTGGCCTTTGCCAGAACTTGTATTGAATTTCTAAGTAACTATTTCATAGGACCATAGGTACCTACAGTGTGGAAGCAGACCATTTGGCCTATCAAGTCTACCTCGACCCTCTGAAGAGCATCCCACCCAGGTCAGCTCCTGTAACCCTGCAGTTCCCATGGCTAGCCCACCTAGCCTGCACATCCCTGGACGCTATGGGCAATTTAGCATGACCAATCCACCCTAACCTGCACATCTTTGCACTGTGGGAGGAAACTAGAGCAGAAAGTGAGGTCTGCAGATGCTGGAGATCAAAGTTGAAACTTTATTGCTGGAACAGCACAGCAGGTCAGGCAGCATCCAGGGAACAGGAGATTCGACGTTTCGGGCACAGGCCCTTCTTCAGGAATGAGCAGAGAGTGTTCAGCAGGAGAAGATAAAAGGTAGGGAGGAGGGACTTGGAGGAGGGGAGTTGGAAATGTGATAGGTGGAAAGAGGTCAAGGTGAGGGTGATAGGTCGGAGTAGGATGGAGGCGGAGAGGTCAAGAAGAAGACTGCAGGTCAGGAAGGCGGTGCCGGGCTGGAAGGATCCGGCTGAGACAAGGTGGGGGGAGGGGGGATGAAGAAACTGGTGAAGTCCAAGTTCATCCCCTGCGGTTGGAGGGTTCCCAGTCGGAAGATAAGACGCTCCTCCTCCGACCGTCGGGTTGTTGTGGTTTGGCGGTGGATGAGTCCAATGACCTGCATATCCTCGGTGGAGTGGGAGGGGGAGTTGAAATGCTGTGCCCAGAGGAAACCCACGCAGACACGGGGAGAATGTGCAAATGTTACATAAGCTTTTGTCCGAGGGTAAAATCGAATCCAAATCCTAGGCACTGTGGCTCTTGTGGTTGTGGTTAAATTGTACCCCACAGACCTGAACACAGCCTCCAGGCTGATACTGCCTGGCCAATGATGAGGAGATGCTGAATCTTGAGTACGATGTTAAAACATAATAATCGGTCCTCTCTGGTAGATGCACAATTGTTGAAAAAGGGACACATTTGTCAAAATTCTTTGCAAAATGGTCATTTTCAGAAATACCAATTTATATTACATGAAAGGAAAGTGCTGATTGGTTGGCAAGTGGACTCAAATTGGTAAAGGCGTTGCCATGGAGAATGCACCAATTCAGGCTGTTAGGCAACTTTTTAACTACCAGGCCTAGCTTAATTTTAAACTAGGTAGGTCGACTCCAATTGGCAGAGCCCTGGGCATTAATAGTTGCAGGTTCCAACACACACACATGCATCACACTGCAAACCTGACTGACAGCCCAAAATTAATTACTCTTCAGAAAGTCAGGGCTATCCAAAAAGTGCTGTCCAATTTCAAAATTACATTGAAGTCAGACAGTGTGTTGTGAGTTTTGAGGGTGCAGGGTGGTTGGGTCTGATCAATACATTTGTTGTTGTGAACATCTGAAGGGATATGCTGTTTAATTTGATTTGCCAATCTTTAGGGGCACATAGCCAGTATACCTGGCATCATGCTGGCACTGAAGTTCATGTACCACATTACTCACAGACAAAACATTTTCTTGGATTGAGGGCAGCATCCTGTTGGTGGTGAATACCACATGTGTTGCTGCTACATAGTAGCAGATGCTAACTTCACCTCTAGCCCAGACATTCGAGATACCTTGCCCTCTCAGAGTAGTCTGAGGAAAACTGGGCACTATTCAGGAACAATAATGACTGCCATTGGGCCTTTCATGAATTTGTGCAATTTATGGCAAGAAATGACCTGATTAGAATAGCCTGCAGGATGACTTAGCTGCATCCTTTTTTCAGCACGTCTCAGGCCCTATTTATGAGCCTTCCAATAAGGCCAGCTTTTAGGACCAGGAACTATAGGACGTGTATACTAACCAGTAGAGGGCAATTTGCAGTAGGCATCATTGGAGAAACTCCCTGACTGATTTGTCTACAGGCACACTGAGGGAAAAAGGCTCATTTGGTGACTCAGTTCTGAGATGCATTTGAGCGCAGGGTGGAACTTAATAAGACATGGAAGTAAATTCTTATGTGCAGCTGCAGATTCAAATATAGGAATCGTCCTATCTACGTATTGGAAATATACGAGGGGTAGGA
Organism: Chiloscyllium plagiosum; assembly: GCF_004010195.1. NCBI lineage: Eukaryota > Metazoa > Chordata > Chondrichthyes > Orectolobiformes > Hemiscylliidae > Chiloscyllium > Chiloscyllium plagiosum. The sequence continues at coordinate 82,296,377 of NC_057719.1, forward strand.
AGTTAGGTGTCATTCCATTGAACCCCACGTTTCTCGTGGAACTTGACAAACATGTTTGTGAAGCTGACCCTTGTGTAGCCACCTATTTGAGAGTACATGGTGCTGTTTGAAACGAAACTCAACTGTGCGAGTTGCTGAGTTCAAAATCTCAATGAATACTGATTCACGCAGTGGTGGTAGGTCTGGGTGACCATGAGAAAAGGTTACAGTGCAGGCATCTAGGGCTTCCTTGAGTAGGGCCCCTTTGGAGAATAACCAGCAGTGTCGAATGAGCACGTGAACATTGCACTGCTATTGATATGCAAGTCCCTTATGGTCTTTGCAAATGTGAAGGGATCCCTGATCATATAAGTGGAAAACTTGCTCAAAGCTTATTGTAACAACTCGCCCAACTATTTGACCAGATCGTGTTGTGCGGAACTGGTCACAGCCAGGAGAGGGTGGAAAGGGATATCAGTTTTGAGTGTCTTGGACAGCTCACATATATGTGGATGCAGTGAGCTGTGGGGATGAACTCTGCCACAGGTTACTATGTTTCCAAATTCCAAGATTAACTGCACTTTGGAAGTGCTTCATTATCTGTAGGATGCTTTGAGATCATGAAGATGCTCTGTAAGTGTCTATTTTTCTTTCTTTTACATTCCACCATTAAACCTCATGGCGGAATGCTATTGTAATACAGGCAATTAAATCAATTAGATTAGATTACTTACAGTGTGGAAACAGGCCCTTCGGCCCAACAAGTCCACACCGACCCGCCGAAGCGCAACCCACCCATACCCCTTTTACCTAACACAACGGGCAATTTAGCATGGCCAATTCACCTGACCTGCACCTCTTTGGACTGTGGGAGGAAACCGGAGCACCCGGAGGAAACCCACGCAGACACGGGGAGAATGTGCAAACTCCACACAGTCAGTCGCCTGAGTCGGGAATTGAACCCGGGTCTCTGGCGCTGTGAGGCAGCAGTGCTAACCACTGTGCCACCGTGCCGCCCATATTGTGGACATTTGTTGAATTAACATCTTATAAATGCAGGATAAATACCTGCTCTTTCTCTTGAAGCTAATTCTTTTCACAGATTAGCCCAGTTCTGAAGCTGGCTTTGGCTAGCAACAGGAGTAACTGAGTTCATTAAGGCTTCCTAACCCAGTCCTCCACCGAAAACTTTGACTCTTACCAATTTGTGCCGAATTAAGTTAACTGGACTTGGACACCTGAGCTGTGCGCTCATCAACAGAGATCAACAATTTTCCCCAGTAGTGTATATCTTATTCATGAAGGTTGCGAATGTAATTTTTTTATTCACTCAAGGGATGTGGGCATCACTGACTTGGTCAGTTCTTATTGTTCGTCCCTAGTTGTCCCTTGAGAAGGTGGGGGTGAGCTGCCATCTTGAACTGCTGCAGTCCACCTGCTGTGGGTTGACCCACAATTCCCTGAGGGAGGGAATTCCAGGATTTTGATCCAGTCACAGTGAAGAAACAGGCTTGGACCTGGTGATGTTCCCAAATTACGTTACGTGACAGTGAAAATTTAACATTACATGAAGTACAATATAAATCAATAAAGTATATGAGATGTCTCACCAGGTTTTCCAGTAAAGCTCATAACTACAATTTCATGTCAAATATTGGCTGATACCGGGGTATTTTCCTCATTTCCTGCCTCTCAGTATACTATGGTGAGAGGACCTTATGCTGTGGCCTTTCCCCATGAGTCTTTGCAGCAGTCTCCCCAAACTTTAGTGCATTCTCAGAACAACATGCACAGGGTGGTGCGTGTATGGACTGAGCTGCGAGAGGAAGTGGTGGAGGCTGGTACAATTGCAGCATTTAAAAGGCATCTGTATGGGTACATGTATAGGAAAGGCTTAAGAGGGATATGGGCCAAGTGCTGGCAAATGGGACTAGATTAATTTAGGCTATCTGGTCGGCATGGACGAGTTGGACTGAAGGGTCTGTTTCCGTGCTGTACATCTCTATGATTCTAAACAGTCCTGGGCCTTAACACTATTTGAATTGAATAACCTCAAACATTGGAGAGACCAAAGAGTATAATTCACCAAGACGAGGGTCTTCGAGCAGCAGATGATATTTGCTTTGCAGGGAACAGCTCGTAGAGCTACATCATGGGACTGGAGCTATTTGTGATGAACTGTGACAAAGGCCACCGCACCTCTTTGGAGACTTTCTCTGCAAAAGCTCATTGGGTAAGTTGGTTTGGAGATGGCTAATCTCCCCACTAGGTTTGTAGTGGAGGCGGACACAAGAACAGTTATCCTCTATATCGTGAAATTCAACAAATGAATTTGTTGGATCAACTTGTTGGGTATTTAATAGTCAAATTAAACAGGAAAAAAGATAGGGAATAAGAAGAGATCTATCAAACTGAATGTGTTTGTAGGCCATGCGCAAGCTGCCAATCTTCAAAGATGGGCAAAAATATCGACAGCTTGTTCTTCTAGGCTTCTATCCCTCATGAATCCTGTATCATTATTAGTCATACCTCAACACCATCCTGTTCCCCTTAGTCCAGGAACTACTCACCTACATTCATGACAACACCCATGCACTTCACCTCCTCCAAGATTTTCATTTCCCCGGCCCCCAATTCCTCATCTTCACCATGGACATCCAGTTCCTGTATACATCAATCCATCATGTCCAGAGCCTCTAAGCCCTCCGTTTCTTCCTCTCCCGACATCCCCACCAGCACCCTTCCACTGACACTCTCATTCGTTTGTCTGAACTGGTGCTCACCCTCAACAACTTCTCCTTCCAATCCTCCCACTTCCTCCAAACCAAAGGGGTAGCCATAGGCACCTACATGGGACCCAGCTATGCCTGCCTGTTTGTTAGATATGTGGAACAGTCCATCTTCTGCAGTTACACTGGCTCCACCCTCCCACCTGTTCCTCCACTACGTCAATGACTGTATCAGCGCCACGTCATGCTCCCACAAGGAGGTTGAACAGTTCATCAACTTTATCAACACCTTCCACCTGACCTCAAATTCACCTGGACCGTCTCAGACTCCTCCCTCCCCTTCCTGGACCATCACCATCTAGCGACTGACTAAGCACAGACATATACTACAAGCCCACTGACTCCCACAGCTACCTCATGTAAAAATGCCATCCCTTATTCCCAATTCCGCTGCCTCCAGTGCATATGTTTCCAGGGTGACCAATTCCACCTCAAAGTTCCGGATGGCCTCCTTCTTCTACGATCGCAACTTCCCTTCCCACGTGGTTGACTATGCCCTCCAGTGCATCTCCTCCACTTCATGCACCACCGTCCTTGAACCCCACCCTTCCCAACGCAACAAGGTCAGAACCCCCTTGGTCTTCACCTCCCATTCCACCAAACTCTGCATACAATGCATCATTCTCTGCCACTTCTGCTACCTCCAAATGGACCTCACCACCAGAGATATATTTTCCTCCCCACCCCTATCAGCGTTCCGGAAAGACCATTCCCTCCGCGATTCCCTCATCAGGTCCACACACCCCCACCAGCCCACACCCCACTCCTGGCACCTTTCCCTGCCACTACAGGAAGTGCAAAACCTGTGCCCACACCACTCCCCTCACCTCCGTCCAAGGCCCCAAGGGATCCTTCCGCATCCATACCTCTCCCAATGTCATTTACTGTATCCACTGCACCTGGTGTGGTCTCCTCTACATTGGGGAGACAGGACGCCTTCTTGTGGATCGTTTCAGAGAACATCTCAGGGACACCCACACCCAACAACTCCACCACCCAGTGGCTGAACACTTCAACTCCCCTCCCAAACAGTTACAACCCAACGCCTGGAGGAGGGACGCCTCATATTCCGCCTTGGAACCCTGCAACCACACGGGATAAAATGCGGATTTCAATAGCTTCCTCATTTCCCCTCCCCACACATTATCCCAGTCCCAAGCCTCCAACTTGGCACCACCCTCCGGACCTGTCCATCACTCCCCCCTCTGACCTATCACCTTCTCCCTCACCTTCATCCACCTAACACTTTCCTAGTTACCTTTCCCCAAACCCCACGTTCTCCCATTTATCTCTCAACCCTGACCCACAAGTCTCTTTCCTGATGAAGGACTTATGCCCGAAACGTCGATTTTCCTGCTTCTTGGATGCTGCCTGACCTGCTGTGCTTTTCCAGCACCACACTCTTGATTCTGATCTCCAGCATCTGCGGTCCTCACTTTCTCCTCATTATTAATCATGGATGAGTGCACAGGATACCAACTACAAGTAAGGACCTGCATTCATGTTGTACACCTCATGGCTTCATGACAGCCAAATAAGTATTTTTCAAGTATATCATTGTCACAGATGATGCAGGTGATGCAGGTGCGAGACATAAATAAAGATCAGAAAATGTTCACTTCTCCAAAATATTAGATTTGGATTTTTAAAATTTCCATCTGGGAGGTTTTAACATATTATCCAGGCAATTACAGTCAGCACTGTTCTGCAACATCATTCTGGATTATGCAGTCGTTGTCTTCCGAGTGGGATTTGAACCCAGATCCCTCAGTGTAGGGTGCTACTCACTGAATTGCAGCTGACAGGTAGGAACACTGATTGATCATTCCCTCTCTACCTGTCCTGGTTCCAATGTCATTGCCCTGTATGACTAGTACTGTGTCAAACAGTGTCTGTTACCTGGAGAAGGGGTCCAATTCACATTGAACCATCTCGACCTTCCACCTCTCCCCCTAACCTTCTCAGTCCAATTGCGTGATCCCTTGTGCAGTCCTTTTTATTAAGGGTTTGGCCCGTCAGGCCAATGCCTCCGGGTCTCAATTTTGTTTTGTCGTTGCTGTTCTGCACCTTTAATTACAGTTGCCAACGCTGGAAGCAGCTGGATTGAAAGGCTGAAGAGTCAGGCTTGGAGTGAGAGTCACAGAAAGATAAATGGTACTTACAGCAGAAGACAGTGTGTTCAACACTCTTTCCAACACTAATGATAGTCCCAATGCAACAGACTGAGAAAAGCCCTGATTGAGCACTGATTTCCGATGCCTGTAGGGACAGTTTAGTTACAGTTGTCAAGGAGGTGTACCATGGTGAAGGTAACTTGACATCCAACTCTATGGTGGAAAGTTTGTCTTCAAGCGTGATCTCCTTAGCTCCACAAAAGTCAAGCCCTCTGAGGAGTGGACACTTGTCCCAGTTCTATTAAGGAATGGATGTTCTTGTGCATTTAAGAGATATTCTTCACAATAACAGAGTGTAAGTGCATCGGTATTTGTAGGAAGCATATAGTAATAATTGTTAAATGAATAGCAAATACGTCAGCACATTTACACTGGTACAGGTTACCAGAGTATATACAAGTGCAGGCCCGAGCTCAAGGGTTAATAGCTGGGATCTAGTATTGACAAATTCTGAAACAACTATTCTGACAACTTGCTTTCTATCAGTCAGATTACATGAGAGTTCACATTACCTCAGCCTAGTATCCCCGGCTTTAACAAGAATGTGCCCTCAAATCTTACCAAATTTTACTCAAGTTGTCAATCAAATGTTCAACTGGAGCCACTTCCTGGGGATCCGAGATCTCCCATGTTATGATCCCAATTGAAACCACTAACTTCGTGTCCCGAACATATGAATTCTTAGAATCATAAAATCCCTACAGTGTAGAGCAGACTATTTGGCCTCTTGAGTCCACATCAACCCTCCGAAGACTCACTTTATCCCTGTACCCTGCCTTTCCCATGGCCAATCTACCTAACCTGCACAGCTTTGGACTGTAGGAGGAAACAGTCCTCAGGCATCGAACCTGAGTCCCTGGCTCTGTGAGGCAACAGTGCTAACCACTGAGCCACCATCTCACTCAACAGCTATGAGTAGGAATAGACCATTTGGCCCCTCAATCTTGCTCTTCTATTAATAGCTGATCTGATTACTCCACATTCCCATCTACCATCATACTTCTCCTCAGTTACCAAGAATCTTATCTTAAAAATATTCAAAGACTCTGCTTCCACTGCCCTTTCAGGAAGGGAACTCCAAAGACTCACAGCCCTCTGCAAGAAAAGCTTTGCCTTAAATGGGCGATCCCTTATTTCGTACACAGTGACTCCTAGTTTCTGAAATTTCCTGCAGGAGGAAGCATTCTTCCCGTGTCCATCTTGTTAAGACCATTCAGGATCGAATACACTAAAATCAAATCACCCTCACACTTATAAACCCCAGGGAAAACAAGTCCAATTTAATGCCAATTTGCTAGTGGTTCAGGGAATAATCAAGATGTTATTATCATTGAGATTCTGTTTCTTAATACTATATCTAGCTTGCTATGCTGACCTCTTATCATGTCTATGCTTTTGGTACCTACATGCACCATAACAACTAGATCTTTCCCCTCCTGCTAAAGTTCCTCTCCAGCCCTGGGCAGATGTCCCAAACCTAAGTGGTGGGCAGACAATACAACCATCTGGACCTTTGCTCATTGCTGTAGAGAACAGAGTCACTGTCCATCCCCTTATTATTGGCTACAACCACTACATTCCACTTTGTCCCTCCCTGACATGAATGACCAATTAGCTTGTTCATCCCATAGTTATCGCTTGCATCCAAACAGCCCAAAACAGCCTCAAACCTGTTGCATAAAGGGCTCCTGCACTGCTGCCCTCTGGCTCTCCTTATCACCCCCAGTCACGCTTCCCTGTCCCCGATCACTGGTCAAATCAGAAGGCCCTTTCATGGGGTGTGCGACTTTTGATACTGAATATCCTGGTAAACGGATCCCTCAATAAGCTAATGCAGGGTCCTCAGCTCAGCATCCAGCTCCATGACTCTGAGCTGAAACGCCTCAACTCATGGCTACACTTCCTGCACTTCCTGAATACAATGGCCAGGACTACCCACATACTGCAGCTGTGACACAACACCAGTCCTATCACCTTAAGTGTGTTTTAATTAACTGCCTAATTATTTTTAAAATTATTTTCATTTCTAACTTATTTTATTAACTTTATCAAAGTTTTCTGTACTATTTTAAACATTAAGAATAGATCTTCACCAAATATTTATTTGTTTCCCTTTCAGTAAAGGGTCATGTTCCACAAAGTAAAAATCTTACAGGAAGCAAAGAAGAATCTCCTTCTGCTGGTTCTCCTTTTTGCTCCCAATTCCCAGTCCTCTGTTCAAAGTGATCGGATTAACCACCAATTCTTGTTGTTGAATGTAAGAGAAATTTGAAATCCTAGGTCCTTACTAAGAGCAAATGAGTTCAGGGCCGGAAGTTGCTTTGGATGACCTTCCTTTATCAAAATCTCTCCCTTGCCTGCCTGTTATTTCACTCTGCAATTCTTAAAGATTTTCATTCACTTCATTGCATAGGTGATCCTTTGACCCATCAAAGATACCCAACCGGACATACGTAGGTAGAATGAACCACAGTCTTGACATTGGGTAGAATCCCAGAGTGATACCAGATGCTTGGTTGTCCTGGGTAATTAACATATCCAGGCAGTGAGCAGGGTCCAAGCAGTCGAGCAGGGTCCTCAGCTCAGAGTCATGGAGCTGGATGCTGAGCTGAGGACCCTGCATTAGCCGTGAGTTGAGATGTTTCAGCTCAGAGTCATGGAGCTGGATGCTGAGCTGAGGACCCTGCATTAACCATGAGTTGAGATGTTTCAGCTCAGAGTCATGGAGCTGGATGCTGAGCTGAGGACCCTGCATTAGCCATGAGTTGAGATGTTTCAGCTCAGAGTCATGGAGCTGGATGCTGAGCTGAGGACCCTGCATTAACCATGAGTTGAGATGCTTCAGCTCAGAGTCATGGAGCTGGATGCTGAGCTGAGGACCCTGCATTTGCACCATGGTTATGTCTGTGTCCTTGTATACATTGAGAGGGAGGGCTCACTGTCAACGAATAGACTTCTGTAATCAGTGGGCAGTGGGTTATCGAGTGTTGAATTATCAGTGTGAGCTGAATTGTAATTTGAGAAGCATCCTTGGAATTTTCATTTCTATTCATGGTTGGAAGTGATGACCTTTTGAAAAGAGAGAACATATTACCATTTTTGATTTGGTTACCTGTCAATTTTTGTCAATACTGAGTTGCGATGTTTGATTGACCTTGGAGTAGAAAGAGAGGATGTGTTACATGCGGATTAATCCTCCAAGGTAAATTAACATGACCTTTTCTCTTTGCTTCAATAACATTGCATTTATTGAAAATGTTTTGCAGATCGACAGCTATATTTTCGGAAACATTGGCTTTTTACTCATTCGATCGATCTTATCCACAGCTCAGTCAGTTATGCCCTCACTTCTGCGTCAGAAGGCTGAAGCCCCTTCCACTTGCCCAGAGACTTGAGTCCTCTATGATAACCCCTACAAGGCCCCTGGGGAATCACTAATTAATCTCCTCAATGAGTATGAGTTTTCTTTGTCATTGGCAATACCCTACCTGGTTGGAACTCATCACCTGAGTCCATTATAAAGCAGACTGAGGGATGGGTCTGCAGAGCTGTCTGTCCTGGGCTGTGACTAACCTATGTGTGCCATGAGTAGTGGATCTATTTTGGTTTTCAACAATAACCCCCTATCTCAGGCTGACCCTCTATTACAATGCAGAGAGAGATAAAGGACACTAGACTCAGGTTGAGTTTACCCCCTCAGTTGGACACAAATGTATCTTGGTGCTACTCAAAGGAACAACATGCTTCTTTCCTGATAATTACCTCCCAACTCACATCAATAAAACCAAAGATATGGTCATTGTTTTGTATGGTAACTACTACCTGAAAGGATTAACTGACATCACATGATAAGCCCCATCAGATGTTCCCAGGAGAAGCTAATCAGTTGCTTTTCATATGCTATCAGAATATTTCTGCAACAATAACCCTCATGTGTAGCCTGAGGTCCGACCATGGGCTGTCGATTATCTCAAATTTAATGTAACTTACTATCAAGTAATACAGATTAAATATATTCTGTTTATCAAGACTGAGTCTTATTTCTACTCGAGATGTTGTGTGAGCATCTTTATCCACTTGGCTTCGGCAATGTCGACCATTACAAGAATGAAGGGGCGCCTAATGAATCTACCTATGGCATCCCAGATGGTTCAGGTGCCCATAGCCACAACATTCTCAGAGTTATTATTCAAATTGCTATTTTATGGGAGCTTGCTGTGCACAAATTGATTGCTATATTTCCTTCATCGCAACACTGCTTCAAATGTATTTCACAGGCGACAAAGTGATTTGGGCATCTTGAAAGTGAGAAAGGTGCTACGTAATGCAAGTCTCTTCTCCTTTATTGCTTCATATAAACCTCACTCTCTCTCTCTCTCTCTCTGTCTTTCCTTAAGAACATGACATTTTCAACAGCATCCCTTCATTTCACTTCCTGCGGGTCAGAAACAATTTGCATTTTTAAGGGGTCTGATCGAAGTCTTCAGTTTATGGACACGAGTGGAACATATACTCCTTAAATGAAGATTATGGGGTTGAGGTCGAAGGAACAGGAGCCAGGTGAGGAACAGAGGGTCAGGCAGGGCAAAAGTCAGAAGGAGTCACACATCCAGTGAAGGTGAAGTGGGGAAAGGTAACCATAGATACGGTGGGAGAGAGTGGAATTGGAACTGACAAATAAAAGGGGTTTATGTTCAATCTCGTTGAAGGTCCCAGGCAATGTTCCTCAATGGGTTCCATACGGGACACTCGACCCCCCTCCCAATTATCTCTCCACCTGGAGCCCTTCACTTCTGATGAAGGGCTTTTGCCCAAAACATTAACTTTCCTGCTCCTCGGACGCTGCCTGACCTGCTGTGCTTTTCCAGCACCACTCTAATCGAGACTCTGATCTCCAGCATCTGGAATCCTTACTTTCTCTATACGGGAGACCTCGGGCTGAAGAGAGATTAACTAGTTCCCTCTCCTTATTCAACCATCATCATTTTTGGTTGAAACAGGTTAATTTAAAAAGGGGCCCTTCTCTTTATTCTAGAAGCAACATGAGTAAACCACTTACTGCTTTTGCATCTCTTACTCATGCACATTTAGATAAAGGCACATACATTCACATTTCAGGATGTGCTAATATTTATGCAAATTCATTTGTCAGTGTGCCCTCTATCAAAGTGGATTGCAGACTTGAGACTGAGTTAAGACAGTAGGGTTCCTTTCCAAAAGCTGATGCAGATTCAGTGTAGCCTAAATGGCCAACAAAAGATTGTACAGCCTGGAAGGATGTTTATTGCTGACTGACAACAGAAACTTCTACTCAAATATTTAAAGAACATTTGTGGACTATTGAGTACAGAGGAGATGCATTTTTCATTGAAATGCTCACAGCTAAATTGCTAATCTGGTATAATTTTGTAGAAAATTTTGTTAGCAAATTATTGGTCTTTCTTATATATCTAGACCCAAATGCTTTTAAATAATCTAACTACTTTCATTTCATGCTGCTGGCTCAAACATTGTAAATTGGTGAATGCAGTCACTGCAACATTGTATTAGAGTCATAGAGTCATAGAGATGTACAATACAAAACAGACCCTTCAGTCCAACCCGTCCATGCCGACCAGATATCCCAACCCAATCTAGTCCCAC
>NC_057719.1:82307009-82312146 GCF_004010195.1 Chiloscyllium plagiosum
CCCAGGGAAAAGACTTTGTCTATTTATCCTATCCATGCCCCTCATAATTTTGTAAACCTCTATAAGGTCACCCCTCAGCCTCCGACACTCCAGGGATAACAGCCCCAGACTTTTCAGCCTCTCCCTGTAGCTCATATCCTCCAATCCTGGCAACATCCTTGTAAATCTTTTCTGAACCCTTTCAAGTTTCACAACATCTTTCCGATAGGAACGAGACTACAATTGCATTCAATATTCCAACAGTGGCCTAACCAATGTCCCGTACAGCTGCAACGTGACCTCCCAACTCCTGTACTCAATACTCTGACCAATAAAGGAAAGCTTACCAAACGCCTTCTTCACTATCCTACCTACCTGTGACTCCACTTTCAACGAGCTATGAACCTGTACTCCAAGGTCTCTTTGTTCAGCAACACTCCCTCGGACCTTACCATTAAGTGTATAAGTCCTGCTAAGATTTGCTTTCCCAAAATGCAGCACCTCACATTTATCTGAATTAAACTCCATCTGCCACTTCTCAGCCCATTGACCCATCTGATCAAGATTCCATTGTAATCTGAGGTAACCCTCTTCGCTGTCCACTACACCTCCAATTTTGGTGTCATCTGCAAACTTACTAACTGTACCACTTATGCTCACATCCAAATCATTAATATAAATGACGAAAAGAAATGGACCCAGCACCGATCCTTGTGGCACTCCACTGGTCACAGGCCTCCAGTCTGAAAAACAACCCTCCACCACCACCCTCTATTTTCTACTTTGAGCCAGTTCTGTATCCAAATGGCTAGTTCTCCCTGTATTCCATGAGATCTAACCTTGCTAATCAGTCTCCCATGGGGAACATTGTCAAATGCCTTACTGAAGTCCATATAGATCACATCTACTGCTCTGCCCTCATCAATTCCTCTTTGTTACTTTTTCAAAAAACTCAATCAGGTTTGTGACACGTGATTTCCCACGCATAAAGCCATGCTGACTATCCCTAATCAGTCCTTGTGTTTCCAAATATATGTACATCCTGTCCCTCAGGATTCCCTCCAACAACGTGCCCACCACCGATGTCAGGCTCACTGGTCTATAGTTCCCTGGCTTGTCTTTACTGCCCTTCTTAAACAGTGGCACCACGTTAGCCAACCTCCAGTCTTCCGGCACCTCACCTGTGACTATCGTTGGTACACATATTTCAGTAAGAGGCCCAGCAAACATTTCTCTAGCTTCCCACATAGTTCTCAGGTACACCTGATCAGGTCCTGGGGATTTATCCATCTTTATGCATTTCAAGACATCCAGCACCTCCTCCTCTGTAATATGGACATTTTTCAAGATGTCACTATCTACTTCCCTACATTCTATACCTTCCATGTCCTTTTCCACAGTAAACAGTGTTGCAAAATACTTGTTTAATATCTCCCTCATTTTCTGCAGCTCCACACAAAGGCCTCCTTGCTGATCTAATCAGTTTATCTTCAGTTATGGAAAAGCATTTAGAAACTATAATCATAAGAAAAGCTAATAGTTTCTTGGACGTATTCGATAGGAAAACTAGGACAGATATGAAAAAAGAAAATTGGATATAACTATTAATGAATTCTGGAGCATCAGAGGCTGAGGGGTGACCTTATAGAGGTTTGTAAAATCATGCGGGGCATGGATAGGGTGAATAGGCAAGGGCTTTTCCCTGGGGTCGGGGAATCCAAAACTAGAGAGCATAGGTTTAGGGTGAGAGGGGAAAGATTGAAAAGGGACCTAAGGGGCAACTTTTTCACACAGAGGGTGGGCATGTAGGGAATGAGCTGCCAGAGGAAGTGGTGGAGGCTGGTACAATTACAACATTTAAAAAGCATCTGGATGGGTACATGAGTAGGAAGTGTTTAGAGGAATATGGGCCAAATGCTGGAAAGTGGGGCTAGATTAATTTGGGCTATTTGATTGGCATGGACAAGTTGGAATAAAGGATCTGTTTCTGAACTGTACATGTCGTTGATTCTATGACTTGCACATTTCAGCATGAGTTGATATTTATGCCAACTCATTTGCCAATGCCCCTCCATTAGAGTGGCTTGTAGACTTGGGACTGAGTTACGACTCATGTGGTGCAGAGGTAGTGTCTCTACCTCTCGGCCTGGGCTCAAGTCCCACTTGCTCAAGGGGTTGATTAGAAAATATCTAAAATTGTAATGTAGCTCAGGAGCTCCCCCCAGTGGCTCTGTGGCTCAGCTCACAGCTTCGGGCTGGTGCTGAGCTCTGTATACCAGAGTGGCCACTGGGTACAGGATGGCTTCCCAGTCTTAGGGTGGCAGGAACAATAACAGCAATCACTGGCACCAACACAATCCTAGGGAGGCTGGCACATATGGCTGGTATGTAAGGTGGAGTCAGAACATCTGGCCAACGAGAAGAGCTTTCAAACAATAGAGAGGAGGATTATGGAAGAGAATTTCAACAACCAGGTAGACATTGTGCCAACGTTCAAGACTGAAGCGTAAAAAAGTGATGATGGTTCAAATCTGCACTGTGAAATGCCTCAGATCCTGTGATTGACTCGATAACACATTTCATGATCTCTTTATATTCAACAAAGGGCTTATTTTAAAAAAATAGATTTGTTCACAGTGCCACAGGACATACAGCAGCAAACATGCAGCATGTGATCTGTTTCAGTGAATGTTGGCTGAAGGAGGAACACGAGCCAAGACTCCAAGGGGATATGTAGTGTTGTCTCCTTCATAAGAGTGCTTAGGATTCTTTCACAGACCCCACAGCTCGGTTCATCATCACTTCTAAAGACCACCATCAGAAACAGAGCAGTACTCCCTCTGTACAGTACTGGAGATGCCAATGTACATGGCACTGGAGCAGAATCTGACCCCAGGAACCTCTGGCTCAGCCGATAGTGCTACCACACCTGACACTCATAAGCCTTCTAAACTCAAAGCAATACAAGTTAGGCTATTGTAACCCATTGTCACAATTTCATACACGCCTTTTGACACCCATTCCTTCAGCTGTATAGGCCTTAGGCTTTAGAATTCCCTCTTTAAACTCTTCTTCCTCTATCACCTTCCCAAATTGGGTCCTTAAAATCTCCCTCTTTGGCCAAATCTCATTGTTAATGCATCTGAATGCCTCCATACATGGTCTGGTGTAACTTTGACTAGTAAAGCATTTCACTAACATTCTTCTGCATCAATGGCATTTCACAAGTGCAAGTTTTTAACAGGTGCAAGTGGGAACAGGCCATCCAGCCCACACTGACTCTCCGAAGAGCATCCCACCCAGACCCATCAACCTACCCTATTCCTGGCCAATCCCACTAACCTGCACATCTTTGGACTGTGGGAGGAAACCCACGCAGACACAGGGATAATGTGCAAACTCCACACAGAGAGTCACCCGAGGGTGGAATCGAACCCAGGCCCCAAGACGCTGTGAAGTAGCAGTGCTAACCACTGAGCCACTGTGCTGCCCCATCACTGATATTGAAAACTTGAGACTTCAAGTCAGGTACAAAACAATATTTGTCACCTACACCACACTATATTCCCTTCATCTCTATTCTCCCTCCCAAACTATGGCCAACTCTTGTCAGAATTCTATACTTTTGTTCATAATCTTTTGCGTCAAACACAATCAAATGAATTCTACAAGTAGTAACATGCCTGCAGCTTCCCTAACCATTTCTTTGAATACCTTTGACCAGAAGGTCCTGATGACTTCTTTGTCATAACTGGTTATCTTTCTCCAGTACCATTTTCTAACAATATTTTGTTGAGTAATTTCCTCCTGTGATTTATCTTCAGCTTCCCTCTTCTCGCTTTCATTTTATCATCGACTTCAAAACAATGTTAATTCACCATTTTCTAATTGTTCATCAGACTTAATCTGGAGTTATATTTAATAAGTCCGCATTTCCCTTACAACTCTATTTCCTTCCACAGATTTTAAAAATGTTTAGATTTCCTATCCCTTGCATATTTTCCTTGAAGCTTCTGATTATTTTTCCAGTACCTTTTTATTACTTTTATTTAATATCTCCCTCAATTTATTAGATTTCCACTTCCCCTTACACTTTACGTCACCTGTTATATTAACTCGATCCTGCCTCTGAACTCACCTGTTGACAATTCTTGCACCATGACACGTGCAGTTGTTTTGCCTTTTCAGGGTGTGTATTTTACTGAGTAATGATTTGTGTGCTTGCTGCTGCTTGTCTTGTAGGTTTAGCCATGATCAATTCTGCCCAGGTTATTGTGATCAATCTATTTCTTCACCTTTTCGTCTTACTTATATTTAAAAGCCTGATTTGAGACTCTACCTTTTCTAAATATACTATGATATATTCACAAGATGTCCCCTTAGTCAGATTGCAAACTTAGTCTCATCTGTTATTCATCACTGAATCTAATATAAGTCTTGTCAGTTCTAAACCATATGTGACAGCAGACTGTTCGGTATACAATTTTAGATATTTTTTCCTTTTGCAATCCGAGTTGTTTGACTTCTTCCAGTTTTTATTTTAGTTCACTCATGGAACGTGGATGCCACTGGCCAGACCAGTATTTATTAGCCATCCCTAGTTGCCATTGAGAAGGTGGTGATAAGCTGCCTTCTTGAACCACTACAGTTCATGCCCTTGTGCTCTAGGTAGACCACAATGCTGTTTATGGAAAAACTAATGAAAATTAGTCGTTCCACCATAACCATATTCAACACAATATGTTGACATACAATCAATGAGGAACAAACGGTTTCTCTTTCAATGAATTGAAGAATTTAATTATTCATTTCCATTTACAATTCCCAGATACTGAAGCAGTCTGTGCTGGCATGAAGGAAAATCTGTTCAATCGTCAGTCTTAGGAAGGCTAGTGACAATTAATATTCACTCCAAAAGGGACTAGGCGGTGCCTACCTCCATCTAACTATCTCCTTTTAACATTCTGTGGTCTAATAAGGTAGCCAGGAAGGAGCTGAAGAGAGAGCTAAGAGCAGCAAGGAGGGGACATGAAAGGTGCTTAGTCGGTAGGATTAGGGAAAACCCTAAGGCTTTCTATAGGTATGTTAGGAATAAAAGAATGACTAGGGTAGGAATAGGTCCAGTCAAGGATAGTAGTGGGAAGTCGCGTGTGGAGGC
>NC_057719.1:82313400-82327210 GCF_004010195.1 Chiloscyllium plagiosum
GCAGTGGTGGACTCTCCCTCTTTATGGGCATTTAAACGGGCATTGGATAGGCATATGGAGGATAGTGGGCTACTGTAGGTTAGGTGGGCTTGGATCGGCGCAACATCGAGGGCCAAAGGGCCTGTACTGGGCTGTATTCTTCTATGTTCTAATGAATCCCCCAAACCCTGTCTGTCACGGTCAAGGCACAAGTCAGGAGTGTGATGGAAAATTCCCTACTTGCCTGGATGAGTGTAGTGCTAACTAGACTAAAGAAACTTAACATAATCCAACATGAAGCAGCCAACTTGATTAGAACCTCACCTATAATATTCAATACCAATTCACTTTACCAACATTCACAGTAGCAGTAGTGCATACAATTTAGTAGTTGCACTACAAGAACTCCCTAAGCCTCCCTTGACAGCAACTTCCAAACCCATACTCAAGAGCATGGGAACGCCATCAGCTGCATGTTCCCCTCCAAGCCACTCACCATCCCTACTTGGAAAAATATCAATGCCCCTTCAGCGTCACTGACTCAATATCCTGTGATTGTGTCCCTTAGGGCCTTGTAGGTTTCCCTACAGCACATGGATATGCCGCAGTTCAAGAAGGCAGCTCACCACCACCTTCTCAAGGACAACTAACGATGACAATAAATGCCAGCCCAGCCAGCGAAGCCCACGTCTCACAAATGAATTAAAAAAAAGGTGAGGGTCAGAGTGCGGGAGATGGCTCGAAACCAGCTGAGGGCCCTGTCAACTATGGTGCTTGGGAATCCTCGGCTGAGGAGGAAGGTGGATGTTTCACAGGCTTCCTTGTCGAAGTTGGCATCCTTGGAACAGACCCGACAGAGGGCACTAGGCAAATGGAGTAGAGTCTTTGCAGGAAGTAGGGTATGAGGATGTATAATCAAGGTAACTGTGGCAGTCAGTGGGTTTGTAATGAATGTTGGTGGCCAGCCTATCCCATAACAGAAATGGAAACAGAGGTGTTGAGGGAGGAAATGGAGGAGTTGGAGATGAACCAGAGGTGAATGTGAGAGGATGGTGGAAATTGGAAGTGCAATTGATAAACTTTTCCAATTCTGGACGAGAGAGTGAAGCAGCACCAATGATATTATTGATATACTGGAGAAAGAGTAGTGGGTGTGGAGTTGGCGTAGGACTGGAACAAGGAATGTCCCATGTACCCCCCAAAGAGACAGGCATAACTAGGGCCTACATGGATACCCATGGCCACCCCGCTGACCTGCAGAAAGGAAGAGGAGTTGAAGGAGCGGTTGTTGAGGGTGAGGATGAGCTCGGTCAGGTGGAGGTGGGTGGGAATAGTTCAGGCCTTTGCTCCAGGAAGAAGTGGAGGGACCTGAGACCATCTGAAGGGGGAATGGACGTATAAAGGATTTGCACGTTTGTGGTAAAGAGGAGGTGGCTGGGCCCTGGAAACCGGAAATTCTAAAACTGACATAACTGCGTTGGAGGAGTAGCAAATATAAGCGGGAAGGGACTGGGCAAGGGGTGAAAAAAATCCAGTCGAGGTAGGGTGCTGTAACTGCATACTTTGGCTCAGCAACTATTTCTATCCTGTTACAATGCAGCACACACAGTCTTTTGTGGTGCAGTGGTAACATCCCTGCCTTTGGGCCAGAGGTTCCAAGTTCACATCCCACCACAGGTATGTCATCACATGCCTGAACGAGTTGCTTAAAATAACTACAGTGTGACACAGCGTACTGCACTCCTGCCACGGGGAGTGCTTAAGTGCCCATTAACTCTTGAAAGGTTGTACAAACACAAAAGCTCTAATAGCCTCTTTCTACATCATAACAGTTCTGTGTGAAATCTCCTCAATTGTGAGGTCCATTGGCAGAGTGTTGTGTCAGCTCTGAATCACTCTAATCAACCCAAGCTCCACATGGTTAATTGCTTCCTGAGTGAAGTGGCTCATGTCAGCTCCATTGTCAACCATCAATCAGAGTTAAAGGCTGTTAGATTTTTACCAGTGAGGATGACTGAGCTTGCACTTAACAATGCAACTTGGTCATCTCAAACTCCCTGCCAGTCACTGCATGACTGTTGAAAGGTCGTCATTGCTGGGACTTAATATTCTGTGTTTTAGACAGGTTTTTACCAGTCAAAATAATACACGTGCTTACCAGTGTGCAGAACAACATCGCAATTCAAAACTTAGTGAACAAAATGAACGCTCATAACATGGCATAGATACAGCATTGGCTCAGGAACAGAAGACTATGTTGTGATGTTCCAAGTAGTAAACATTGCTGTCTATCATGTTCGTTAATGGCCTGAATTTGGGTATGCAGGGCTTGGAATCATCAAGTCATACTGTATGGAAACAGACCCTTTGATCCAACCAGTCCACTGGAGAGGGAAAAGATTTACCAGGATGGTGCTGAGAGTGGAGGGTTTACACTATAAAAATAGACTGGAAAGACTGGGACTTTTTTTCACTGGAACGTCGGAAGATGAGTGGTGATTTTCTTGACGTTTATAAAATCGTGAAGGCCATAGTTAAAGTGACCGACAAGGGTCTTCTCCTCGACTTGGGGAGTTCAAATCACATCCCTCCAAGCCCTTTCCTGCTCATGAGCTTATCCAAATGTCTTTTAAAATTTGTAACTGTTGTTCCTGCATCCACCACTTTCTCTGGCAGTTCATTCCATACACGACCCACTCTCCGTGTAAAGAAAATTGCCTGTCCTTTTCAAACCTTTCTTCTCTCACCTTAAAAAAATCTCTCTCCCAGTGGTGTTCAAGTTTTCAGACAACATAAAGCTCAGAAATGTAATAAACAGTAAGGAGGATAGTAAAAGACTACAGGAGAACAAGTGAAATAACAGAGGAGAACTGGGAAGTGATACATTTTGTTCAGAAGAACACAAATGGGAGACATAAAGAGGGTGCAGGAACAGAGAGACCTGGAGTGCACCAATATATATCTCAGGAAGTTGCAGCCAAGTTCAAAAGGCTGGTATAAAATGAAAACAGATGGGATCCCTGACTTGAGTCATCCATGCAGTTTAATTCAGCAGGAAAGAAGATAGCAACAATGGTGCAGGAAGAGATACCAAAGACTGTGGCTGCTTCATAGGAGGTCATGGCATATGGAGTCTTCACATATGTAGATCACACCACATGGACAGCCAGAAAGAAGGAAGAGGGAGAGACTATGGCAGGTCTACTCAAAAGACGCAGTGACAATGTTGGACTGAACATCAACCAGGCAAAGATCAATGTTAATGGCTCTACATGACAATGGAAAAGTCAAGACTGGGCGCTCTGAAGGACTCAATAATAAACATCTAAGTTGCACGCAAGAGTGAAAGTCAGGTTAGTTTAGGTACAGCAAGAGATATTACCAGCAACTTAAGTGGTGTCTGGAAGTGCAAAACAAAGCTGGGACAATGTCTTGCACCATCAGTAGTGTGGAGTGCTGCAGTCTGTCAGTCCCAGAGTTGGATTGTGAAGGAAGAGCATGAGAGGGAGATGACAACGTTCGCCATGAGGGTTGTGGTAGAAGATGCTCAGAATCAGCTTTGTATCGGAGGTTAGATCAGGGAGGTTAGGTCAAGAGTAGAAGTTCAGGAATTGAAGGGCTTATCAATTGAGGAGAAAAGAAAACGATAGGTGAGTGTGGACATTGACAACAAAGACTCGACACTTTTATCCTGACAATAATTGAAGGAGAAACTGAAGGTCAAAATGGAAAAGGAAGAAAAGTGCTACAGCCACTTTTATAGGGTTAAGGCTGTATCTGGTTTGATATTAGAAACAAGCCAGATTTCTTTAGTCAACTAAGAAAGGTGGTTTATAATAAATAAAACTTAATTAAGCATGCTCCGGTTATTGACAAAATAGATTGTGTGCAAAGATGGAGAACATTTACGTTCTAACATCCCAAACGTAACATCAAGATAAAAGACAAAATATGGTTATCAACCCACTGGATGCTAACAAATGAATAATTTGTAAGTAGTGGAATTTTCATAATGAGGGGTCCTCCACACTGGGGTGAGTATTACACTTAGGCTGCTAATTGCAAGACTGCTGTGCAACAGTGATAAAGATCCCCAGGAGTTGGTGGCCCAAGAGTGGGGTGACAAAGACCTCAGTTTATCACTTCCATTGGTAACCAGGCAACCGGAGAGAACAGGTGAAAGCTTCTTAAGGAGCCACAAGCTCAGGAGAAAGGGAGTTCAATTCCAAATCACAGATTCTGTCCCTGTCACATTGGCTCCAATCCACCAATTCCCTCTCTGCTGTTTTCACCACTCCTCTACATATAGAAACTATGATCTAATGAGGATTTCCATGACTCAGAATCCCAGTTTCCTCACTCTCTCCACATTCACTGAAACCCCTCACCTTAACTCCACTTTCCTTTCTGTATCCCACAATCCTTAGCTCCCTTGGCAATCACAAATCCTTAAATCTATTCAATGACCCAGTCTTAAATGGTGTATTGGGAAGAGAATTCCGAACAATGACCCTGGGAGAAGATACTCCTCCTCATCACTGTTTTAAATGGAGATCCCCTTATTTTAGGAAACAGACTGTAGTATCCCATACAAGGGGTCATCTATGCTGTCAATCTCCTGCTGAATCTTATGTTTTCTGAAGATCAAATCATATTCTTCTAAGCTCCAATGAATGTAGGCCCAATCAGCATAACCTTTCTTCATAAGGTTAATCTCTTTATCCCATCAATCAATCAACTGAGCACACCACTCTTCAAGCATATCCTTCTTTTAAATGAAACCAAAACTGTCCAGGTGATTTTCGATAACTTGATGGTGGTGTTCATGTCTAACCCTGCATTATCAAAAGAATTGTGATTTAGATACAGCTCTTAAAGTGTCGGCCATGTAATCATGTTACAGCGCACACACATTTTAAAAGTTCGCACTTTAGAAACAGTGCCCCATTCGTCAATTGCATTATAGTGAATTCAAGTTAATGAAACGCACATTATAGCAAAACAACCTTTAAGTAGCGCTCTTAATGTGGACTCAACAACGTTCAGTCCAGCTGTAGCATTTCATACCCATCATTTTATACCCTACTCCCTTGTAACATAGGTCATTATTCCAGTTTCCTTCTCAGTTACTTGCTGTCCCTACAATGTAACATTTTGTGACTCAGTTATTAGGGTATCAAGGTCCCTTTGCACAACAGTATTCTGTAGCTCTCTCTGTGTGAAGGGAGTTAAAATTCATCAACATTTTGACAGAGTGAATACTGAAAAACTGTCCCAGCTTTAGAACAGTCTGAAACCAGCCATTGCAAACTTAAGCTGGAAATCACAGCAGGTAGGGCAGCATCTGTGGAGAGACAGCCAGCTACAGTTTTGAGTCTAAATGACTCTTCAACAAAGCTTCACTGAAGAGCTCTAATGAAGAGTCATCTAGACTTGAAATGTTAATTTGCTGCTTCTCCACAGATGCTGCCTGACCTGCTGTGATTTTCAGCATTTTGCATTTTCACTACAGATTCCAGCACCTACAGTAATTTGTTCCTATCGCAAATTTAAGGGTCACCAAAACTGACAGCAGACAGCAATCAAGATTTTCTACGAATAGATTAGATTACTTACAGTGTGCAAACAGGCCCTTCAGCCCAACAAGTCCACACTGACCCGCCGAAGCGCACCCACCCAGACCCATTCGCCTACATTTACCCCTTCACCTAACACTACGGGCAATTTAGCATGGCCAATTCACCTAACCTGCACATTTTTGGACTGTGGGAGGAAACCGGAGCACCCGGAGGAAACCCACGCAGACACGGGGAGAATGTGCAAACTCCACACAGACAGTCGCCCGAGGCAGGAATTGAACCTGGGTCTCTGGCGCTGTGAGGCAGCAGTGCTAACCACTGTGCCACCGTGCCACCCTCTTGATCTTGATCAAATGGGTCAATGGGCTAAAAAATGGCAGATGGAGTTCAATCTGGATAAATGTGAGGCATTGCATTTTGGTACAACAACACAAAGCCCTGATGAAGGGCTTTTGCCTGAAACGTCGAGTCTCCTGCTCCTCGGATGCTGCCTGACCTGCTGCGCTTTTCCAGCACCACACTCTCAACTCTAATCTCCAGCTTCCGCAGTCCTCACTTTCGCCCAATTAATAGTAGAATCTTGCATAGTGTTGTAGAATAGTGGGATGTAGGAATTCAGATACATAATTCATTGAAGTTCGCATCACATATAGAAAGGGTGGTTAAAAAGGCATTTGACATGCTTGCCTTCATTGCTCAGCCCTTTGAGTATAAGAGTTGAGATGTCATGTAGAGGTTGTACAGGACATTGGTGAAGCCTTTTTGGGAATACTGTGTCCAGTTCTAGTTGCCCAGTTATAGAAAGGACATTATTAAGCTGGAGAGGGCTCAGAAGAGATTTACCAGGAAGTTGCTGGGTATGAAAGGTTTGAGTTATAAAGAAAGGCTGGATAAGCTGAGACTTTTTTCACTGGTGTTTAGGAGGCTGAGAGGCGATCTTATAGAAGTTTAAAAGATAATGAGGGGTGTAGGTAGAGTTAATGGCAATTGCCTTTTAGCTAGGCTGGGGGATTTCAAACCCAAGTGACACATTTTCCAGGTAAGCGGAGAGAGATTTTAAAAAGACGTGAGGGGAATTTTGTTTACACTGAGTGTGGTTCACGTGTGGAATGAACTTCCTGAGGAAGTGGTGGATGTGGGTACAATTACAATGTTTAAAAGATACTTGAATAAGTACATGACTAGGAATGGTTTGAAGGGATATGGGCCAAGCAGGTGGGACTAGTTCGGTTTGAGATTATGTTTGGCATGGACTGGGTGAATCAAAGGGTCTGTTTCTGCGCTACGTGACTCTTCAACTCTATGACTGACCAAAGAAGCAAGAGCCACACGGAAAAACTTTCTTTTTTGCAGACACCTATTGTGATCTGGACTACACAATGGAAAGAGACCTATGACTTCCAAGACAGAATTGGCTCAACACTTGAAGTGGATAAACATTCCCGAACTGTGAGGAACGAGTATGGGAATGGGCCTCACTGCAGAATTCTACCAAAAAGCCAACAGGAGCATGATGGGTCAAACAGATCCCCCCACCCCATGCAACACTTTTCTATGATTCCAAGGATTACTCGCTGTGTACCAGTATACAGTTCCTGTTCAACACTCTATCATTGTCACATTTAGTTGTGTGATGTTGCTATTTGGCTTGGCGATGCAATAAGACTGTGCTGAGTTTCCTGTCAAAGGAAGGATTAATCACTGTGTAACAACACAATGTTCTCACTTATTCAGCAGGTTTAACCAGTATTCTTGTTTATTCATGAGAGTGAGGATTATTCTCTGTGGCACCGCAATCTAATAAAATAAGAAGATGCTGACTTGAAAGAGCTGTGATGTGGCAAATATTTATTTTTGAGAAAATTTGCACAGACTTACGGCAGCTTGCATCTACCGTGTTCTGGGTTAGATTAAATCAATTTGTAGGAGATGGCAACATATAAACAAGTATGTCATGGCAATCAGAGTAAATAAAATGTTACACAATGGAAAAGGCGGCTACAGAGTATGGGTGACATGACAAATTGCTACGAACAGCCAAATTAAGACAGCCTTACAAAGTTAACTGCGGATCAGCTTTGCACATAGTTTATCTGTAAATGGCTCTGTTTGTTAAAGAAAACTTTCAAAGTAATCACACTGTTTTCCTGTGACCTAACATTTTTGGCAGCAGAGTAAGATACTCCTGCTGGAGCTTCACTGTTCTACCTGATCTTTTCCTTTCTCTTGTAGTCCTGGAGCAGCGTGCTGGGATTCAGTGTGAGGGGAAACCCAAGTCCCGGAGCAGTGCGAGGGGGAAACGATCCCGGGGCAGTGAACTTACCTTGGTGCAGCTGAGTGCTGGTGCGGACAGGCTGGAGACTTGGAATGGAGCAGGTTTGTTATTGGACAGGGATCTGCTACAGGCGGTCAGACCATGTGCTATTTGAAATTCTTTAACTATGTTATAACTATCTCACTTCTAACTCATTTTTTAGACGCTGTAAGTAATGCTACCACTTTTCCTTTTATTCCTCCTTCGTATCCAAGATTTGTACCAAGTTATTTGTACCTAAGATGGCGCCATTAAAGGCAGCCATTGTAAAAACTTTTCATCGAACTCCCTGTACTTCAGTACTGGAATACACGTGACAATAAAGGATATTCAGAATCAAGTGAAACTGTGCTGGGGCATGAGAACAAGCTGTGCTTTAGACTGGCAACAATCTGACCTGGGAGCCATGCTCTGAATGGTGAAACCAACAGGTTCAACAGTAGCTTTCAAAAGGGAGTGGGATTCATTCTTGGAGGAGGAATCATTTGCAAGACCATGGGGTGAAGAGCAGCAAAAGTAGTGTAAAAGCATCGACTTTCAGTTATGCTGCATGACTTGACTGTTCTGTCGTCTATTAATAGGGAATTCCGTTGTCTTCCTTGGCAAAGTGCAGAATGAGAGAAGTGCATAAGAAGTCCATCTGGCCCATCAAGTTCTTTCCCTCCAACAGACCATTTTGCACGAACATGGACCCATCTTATGGGTAGTTTTATAGAGTCATAGAGCTGTACAACATGGAAATAGACCCTACGATCCAACTTGTCCATGCCAAACAGATATCCTACATTAATTAGATTAGATTAGATTACTTTACAGTGTGGAAACAGGCCCTTCGGCCCAACAAGTCCACACCGACCCGCCGAAGCGCAACCCACCCATACCCATACATTTACCCCTTACCCAACACTACGGACAATTTAACATGGCCAATTCACCCGACCTGCACATTTTTGGACTGTGGGAGGAAACCGGAGCACCCGGAGGAAACCCACGCAGACACGGGGAGAATGTGCAAACTCCACACAGTCAGTCGCCTGAGGCGGGAAATGAGCCCGGGTCTCTGGCGCTGCGAGGCAGCAGTGCTAACCACTGTGCCACCGTGCCGCCCACCAATCTAGTCCCCTTTGCTAGCATTTGGCCCATATCTCTCTAACCCTTCCTATTCATATACCTATCCAGATGCCTTTTAAATGTTGTAATTGTACCAGCCTCTACCACCTCCTCTGGAAACTCATTCCATACATGTACCACCCTCTGTGTGAGAAAGTTGCCCCTTAGGTCCCTTTTAAATCTTTCCCCTCTCACCTTAAACATATGCCCTCCAGTTTTGGACTCCTCTATCCTATACTGGGGAATGGACCTTGGCTATTCACCCTCTCCATGCCCCTCATGACTTTATAAACTTCTATCAGGTCACCCCTCAGCCTCCGAAGCTACAGGGAAAATTATCCCAGCCTAGTCAGTTTCTCCCTTTAATCCAAATCCTCCAAAACTGGCAACATCCTTGTAAATCTTTTATGAAACTTTTCAAGTGAAAAACAACTTATATTTAATTATAACCTTTATATCTGCCAAGAAGCATCACAATAGTATGCAACTGATCCCAGGCGAAAGTGAGGACTTCAGGTGCTGGAGATCAGAGACGAGAGTGTGTTGCTGGAAAAGCACAGCAGGTCAGGCAGTAACCAAGGAGCAGGAGAGTTGACGTTTTGGGCAAAAGTCCTTTTGCCTGAAATGTCAACTCTCCTGCTACTTGGATGCTGCCTGACCTGATGTGCTTTTCCAGCACCACACTCTCGTCTCTGCATCCGATCCCGATCCACCTAACACAATATTTGGAAAGGGTGACCAAAGCTTGGTCAAAGAGCATCAACATTAAGGAGGGCTGAGAGGTGGACAGAGTTAGAGAAGATAAACTTTAATACTTAGGGAACAGAAGGTATGATTGCCAAGGATGAAGTGATAGAAACTACATGATGTGCAACTGGCCAGCATTGGGGGAGTACTGAGATCTCAAAGGGTTATGATAAAGGAGGTTTGGAGATGGGCAGATGAAGCCACAAAGGGTCTTGCAAGTGAGAACTTTAATTCAAAGCATTGATGGGCCAGGAGTTAATATGGTTCAGCAAGGTGAAGCGTAATGGGTGAACGGGACTTGGTACGAGTTCTGAGATGAGCAGCATAGTTAAGAGAAGCTACACCCTTTGTGAAAATTCACCTTGGTCCCCACAGAGTGTGGCAGAGAAACTCCGTAACCCTCACCAACCCAACAGTACAATCCGCAGCATCTGACATTGCTTATCACGTTGTACTGATGCACTCCGGCGTCAGGTAAATTGCCTGTGCTCTGCACAGTGTTTCATAAACTCTGACTCTTATCTCATCTTAGCTGGCCTTTACAGTGATTCAGTTCATTGTGACAGCATTTAATCACCACAGTTCTTGATAGACATTTCTTCTAGGTAGCTCCTATTGCTAAAGTGGCAGAAATATATTTCTCATTTCCATATTCAGCATTTAGATTTAAAATAGCTCTCAGGTTCAATCTATTGTAATGCTCAGTGCCTGCTATCAGCGCTACTCTGATGGTTTCTGCAGTGAAATTCCCTCTCTTATTCCTTTCATATTATAAGCACTCCAATGTCCTACCTGGGTTGTGTGTTGAGACATGATACTTAGAGTTCCCAGCCTTTGATTGAAGGTGGGCTAAGAGGGGAGGTCAAGGTAAAGTCACCATTGCCCCAGAGGGCTGCTCTCTCATTAAAGATGGATAACTGGTTTAATCTGAGAGCCACCACGCCTCAGGCAAAGGGAACGTGTTGAGAAGGAGCGTCCTTCATGTTAAACTCAGCCGCTGATGGGAATCGAACCCACGCTGTTGGCGACACACTGCTTCACAAACCAACCAACTGAGCTGGAACAGTAGGACTATTTGTGAGTCAGGAAAGTGCCTTCCTCAGGGGCAGACCTTGCTGAGGCTCTTTTACACAGCAAAGTGCAGAATGAGGGAAGCGAATTTGACCCATCCCTCCAACTAACCACGTGCATTTTGCACCAACATGGGACCTATCCTATGGGTGGTTTTGGAGGATTCGGAGTGAAGAACATTATTTCAGGACCACCTTTACAAATGCCCAGAAGTATCACAAGAGGGTTCAGCCTGAGGAGGCCATCTTCATCCCCATCCGCCAATCACTCGGGCATATCCATTCTGCATCAAAGGAAGGATTTCTAATTAAAGGTACTGGTACGTGGACTGAAGAGCATGGACCTTTCGGACCTTTAGGAATGGAGGGGGACCCTTTTAATAACTCCTTGGGTCTCTTGCTTTTTCATGGAGGTCCTGCTGTGTAATCTGAGGGACTATGGTGAGTTGAGTTTCCCCATGGAAAGGAGTTACCTAGAGCATCAGAGAAGATGTGTGGGCCCTCCAACTCAGAAAGTGCACCAAGAAATTTCAGGAGGGCAGGAAAGGGTATAATACTGCCAGATGTTGTCCTGCACAGGGCTCCTCAGAACAACACTGCTCACTGCTCCCCCACTGTTTCTTCCTCCAGGTCACCTCCTTGCATCCCCATGGCCAACATACTCACCCAGCGTCATCTATCACCTCCTTCTAACACCCACTTCAACTGGAGTCCTTCACTCCTCACCAGATTTTAAATCTCACAGAGAAGAGGGCACGTGGGAAAGAAGCCCAGTCGGCAGGGGGAGGGATGGGTATTGCAGAGACTGGTACCTTGTTGGCCACTGGAAATGCATGCTCCCTTTCCTGCTCCACTGAGCAATGCAGCCTAATTCCAGGAGGCTGCAGATTTCAACTATGACCTTGTGCTTAAAAACCCAAGGAGGCACACGTACTCCCACATTTTTTTTTTACATTAGATTCCCCACAGTGTGGGAACAGGCCCTTCAGCCAACCAGTCCACAGAACTTCCGCAGAGTAGCCCACCCAGACCCATTTCCCTCTGACTAATCCACCTAACACTATGGGAAATTTAGCATGGCCAATTCACCTAACCTGCACATCTTTGGACTGTGGGAGGAAACTGGAGCACCCGGAGGAAACCCACGCAGACACGGGGAGAATGTGCAAACTCCACACAGACAGTCACCAGAGGCTGGAATCGAACCTGGACACTGCTGCTGTGAGGCAGCAGTGCTAACCACTGAGCCACTGAGACAGCTGATCCTCTGTTTGTACATCTGTGTTTGGGGGTGGGAATGGGAAATCTGAGTATCCACCGCTGTGGAGCATCATGTGTCTGAGGAACTGTCTAACTTAAGTCAATGGCAGATGTGGAAGTAGAAAGCAAAGACCACCCTGGCATCTGTAATCTCATTCCAAGGAGACACAGGATAGTGAAATTAAAATATTATTATATCTGGGGAAGACAGTAATGTTGGTCAGGAGTCTGAGTAACCAGGAGGACCGAATGATGCATAATGGTCTGACTCATCTGTTAAAGTTCAACATGGAGCTCCAGTATGACCAGCTCTCACTGAGGATGGCTGCACTCTTTCTGATGGTTCCCTCGATGAACTGACTTGAAAGTGCTTGAAACAGCTCCCAGATCCATTATCCCTCACCTCCGATGACAGAACATTTATTTCAAAAATTATTGAAGAAATGCATGGCATTCATTTAGAATTACCAAGACACTGCAGCACAGAAACCAAACATGAAGCCTATGCTGGTGTCTCAGTTCCATGCTCTACTTCAATTCCCCTCACCAAGATATCTTTCTATCTATTTCTCCTTCAACTACTTTAATCAGTGAATTTCACAACTAATCTTGGAGGAACTGTTGGGCGAAGTTCACAACACAGAATCAGATAAGTTAATTGTTGTTTTAAGTCTGTCCAAGAGAGAGGCTGTATCAGTGAGTACAGTGGGTTCTTCCTTGATTATATGTTTTTGGAAATAAGTCTCTTGACTAAACTTAAAATATAAGCCAAAGCTATTAATTTAACCCGGGGCAGTGTTTGTAGAGGAATAAGCCAGTGTTATTTTCTGGGTCTGTAGATTGTGAGGGAGCAAAAATGGCCTTTGCAGTGATATGTACTTCTTGTCAGATGTGGGAGTTTAAAGAGAGTTTAACGGTTACTGCGGATTATATTTGTTATAAATGCTGTTGGATGCGAATCTTTTCAGATCGAGTGGATTGGTTGGAGAGACAGATAGAACCGATGAGGAATTTGCAACAGTAAAAGTATGTGATGGATGGCAGTTATAGGAAGGAGGGAAAGTCACATAGATGGGTTAACTCCAGGCTGGTGGTGCTATCCCCATTTCAAACAGGTATGCTGTTTTGGAAAATGTAGGGGGTTGGTGGATTCTCAGGGGAACGTAGTACGAACAGCCAAGTTTCTGGTATTGAGACTGGCTCTAATGCAATGAGGGGTACTTCGGCTTCCAAGAGATCAATTGTGTTAGGGGTTTCTGCAGTCCGAGGTACAGACAGACGTTTCTGTGGCCAGCAGAGATAAAGCTGAATGGTGTGTTGTTTCCCTGGTGCCAGGATCAAGGATAACGTAGTACGAACAGCCAAGTTTCTGGTATTGAGACTGGCTCTAATGCAATGAGGGGTACTTCGGCTTCCAAGAGATCAATTGTGTTAGGGGTTTCTGCAGTCCGAGGTACAGACAGGCGTTTCTGTGGCCAGCAGAGATAAAGCTGAATGGTGTGTTGTTTCCCTGGTGCCAGGATCAAGGATGTCTCAGAGAGGGTGCAGAATGTTCTCACAGGGGAGAGGGGCCAGCAGGAGGTCATTGTCCACATTGGAACCAACGATATTGGAAGGGAAAAGGTTGAGATTCTGAAGGGAGATTACAGGGAGTTAGGCAGAAATTTAAAAAGGGGGTCCTCAAGGGTAGTAATATCCGGATTACTCCCAGTGCTACGAGCTAGTGAGGGCAGGAAGAGGAGGATAGAGCA
>NC_057719.1:82329952-82343285 GCF_004010195.1 Chiloscyllium plagiosum
TTGGTCAGAGTATTGAGTACAGGAGTTGGGAGGTCATGTTGCGGCTGTACAGGACATTGGTTAGGCCACTGTTGGAATATTTTGTGCAATTCTGGTCTCCTTCCTATCGGAAAGATGTTGTGAAACTTGAAAGGGTTCAGAAAAGATTTACAAGGATGTTTACAGGGTTGGAGGATTTGAGCCACAGAGAGAGGCTGAACAGTCTGGGGCTGTTTTACCTGGAGCGTCGGAGGCTGAGGGGTGACCTTATAGAGGTTTACAAAATGATGAGGGGCATGGATAGGATAAATAGACAAAATCTCTTCCCTAGGGTCAGGGAGTCCAGAACTAGAGGGCATAGGTTTAGGGTGAGAGAGGAAAGATATAAAAGGGACCTAAGGGGCAACGTTTTCACGCAGAGGGTGGTACGTGTATGGAATGAGCTGCCAGAGGATGTGGTGGAGGCTGTACAATTGCAACATTTAAGAGGCATTTGGATGGGTATATGAATAAGAAGGGTTTGGAGGGATATGGGCCAGGTGCTGGCAGGTGGGACTAGATTGGGTCGGGATATATGGTCAGCATGGACGGGTTGGACCAAAAGGTCTGCTTCAATGCTGTACATCTCTATGACTCTCTATGCTTTTTACTAAAGCTCACAATACAGCAATGAATCCCACATTCTTACCACCTGAATTCCTCATTCCTTATTGTGATTACCTTATATCTGCAGATCTTAGTTTTGAACTCTTCTCCCTCTATCTACCCTGTCAAATGCCTTCAGAAATTTAAAGACCTCTATCAGTTGCAGATAAAAGAAAGCATCATTTTGACCCAACAATTGAATTTGCTACTTTAGTTTCTCCTCCAATTGTGAAAAGATACACAGAACAATTCCTGGTTTGACAGAACATTAGATTTTTTTTATTGTACATGTAATGCAAAGTAAATGCGACAGCAATTATCAATAATCATCCTGAGCTGCAGGAGTGAGCTCATCGATGAACTTGTACAGACAGGTCCTAGCTGGAGCCTCGCTTCTGTAGGTCACAGCACTCAAGTTGTTTACTAAAGTGTAGCTTTGTCCTCAGGTCTTATCACTTGGATGCAAGACATGTGATCTAATCACAGGTTACATTGACAAAAGGATC
The DNA here is from genome assembly GCF_004010195.1 of Chiloscyllium plagiosum. Classification (NCBI taxonomy): domain Eukaryota; kingdom Metazoa; phylum Chordata; class Chondrichthyes; order Orectolobiformes; family Hemiscylliidae; genus Chiloscyllium; species Chiloscyllium plagiosum. The sequence continues at coordinate 82,331,083 of NC_057719.1, forward strand.
GATCCCTCAGGGTCAACATTAGCTTTCATTCTCAAGGTAGAGATTTCATTTTGTCTTCAGAGTTAGCAGCCTGGGTGAGGTTGGACATATAACTGTGGACATAACTTTTACCACATGCCCTCCTGCCTCCAATTACTGAGCAGCCCACTCATCTGTCACTAAGTCTGTTCATCCTGCCCCTGATAAGGAAGATTCATTATCAATCTTCAACCCCCGTGTTGGATACTTTGATCTCTGATAAACAGGAAGATCTTCTCTCAAAACATTTTGTTTCAAATACAGCTCCATTTTTCCATTGGGGTTGAACAGTATCCTTTCAGCTCTGGAGGTGGAGGTCTGGTACATGATCCAACAACAAGCCTGGGACTTTTGGAGTCCCTGTTACAAATATACAAACAAATACATTAACAATGGAGTAAGCTGCTTGGCTCCTCAGTCTTTTAGTAGGATTGTGGCTGATTTGTTTAAGGTCCCAAAGGAGCCTTCCACGTTATTCAAAGTTTCACCTGCACACTCACAAATGTCATTTAGAGTCATAGAGATGTACAGCACGGAAATAGATCCTTAGGTCCAACCCATCCATGCCGACCAGATATCCCAACCCAGGCAAAAGTGAGGACTGCAGATGCTAGAAACCAGAGTCTAGATCAGAATGGTGCTGGAAAAGCACAGCAGGTCAGGCAGCATCTGAGAAGCAGGAAAATCCGGTGGAGTGGATGAGTGGGAAGGGAGTTTGGCAGGTAGGACAGGTCATGAGACCAGTGCTGAGCTGGAAGGTTGAAACTGGGGTAAGGTGGGGGGAGGGGAAATGAGGAAACTGGTGAAGTCCACATTGATGCCCTGGGGTTGAAGTGTTCCAAGGTGCTCCACCCTCCCCTCTGACCTATCACCTCCATCCCCAATCCCATCCACCTACTGCACTCTTAGCTACCTTCTCCCCAGCCCCACCCCCTCCCATTTATCTCTCCACCCTGGAGGCTCCCGGCCTCATTCCTGATGAAGGGCTTTTGCCCGAAATGTCGATTTTCCTGCTCCTGGGCTGCTGCCTGACCTGTTGTGCTTTTCCAGCACGACTCTAATCTTGACTCTGATCTCCAGCATCCGCAGTACCCACTTTCGCCTACTTCACAATCCCCGATAGTCATTCATTTCCACCTCCTCCTTAAAAATCTGCAAAGTTCCATTTCCCCAGCCTTTCAAGCAAGAGAGCTCCAAAGATTCAAAACTTGCCTTGTCTGCACTAAAATGGGCAACACCTTCTTTTAAAACATTGACTCCTGGGGGTAGTTGGTTAGCTCACTGAGCTGTTGGGTTATCGTGCCGATGTTTTGTCAGCATGCTGGGTAACATCATCAGTGTGACTTCCATAAAGCACTGTTGGTTTTTCTATGGGTCCAGTCTGTTGGGGTCCAGGTCTTCTCTGCAGCAGTTTGTACACCGGGTCTAACTCGTTGTGTTTGATGACTGCCTTTTTGGTTCAAAAGGCTTCCAAGAACTCTCTTGCGTGTCTCCAGTTGGCCTGTCCAAGGATAGCAACTTCATCATAATTGAATTGATGGCCCTCTTAGCCTGTGTGTACGGAGATGAGGGAGAGTGAACCATCACTTCACAAACACCAACTGGCTACTCAACTGCATGATCCAGTATGGCTGCACGATAACACAGCAGCTCGGCCAGTTAACTAACTACCTCATCCACAACCCGAGCTACAAATCTTGATGGAAACCTTATTGACTCCCAGCTCTGTATACCAAAGAAAATATCCTTTCCTTATAGTCATCCTTTCAAGACCCTCAGGATCTTATGTTTTGAATAAGCTACCTCTTAGTCTTGTAAATTCCAGCCTAGCCTGATCAAACTTGCTTCATATAACAAATGGTTCCAGGTATTAGTTCAGTAAACCCTCCCTGAACTGCTTCCAAAGCATTTACATCCCTCCATAAATAAGGAAACAAGCGCTGTACACAGTACTCCGGATGTGCCCTCACCAACTGTATGTGCGCTGTACAACTGAAGCATAACGTCACTACTTTTGTATTTAATTCCTCTCGCTATAAACCATAACATTTTAGTAGCTTTCCTGATTACTGCCTGCATACTAACCTGCTGTGATTCATGCACTAAGACACCCAGATCTCTCTGCGTCTCACAGCTCTCCAACCTCTCACCATCTAGATTAAGTGCTTCTTTACTTTATTCCAACCAAAAAGGACGCTATCACATTATACTCAATTTGTCAAATTTCTGACCACTCAAATAACCTATATTTGCAAACCCTCGATGTCCTCCTCACAACATACTTTGTTACCTATCCTTGCGACAATTATTCTGTTTTAGATTCATATTGTTATATCACAAAACACTCACAAGTTGACCACATGTTCCTGTGTTATTCTACAATAACCCAAATATCAGGGAGTTTTTATTCAGAGGGTTAGACTCTCCTGTCCGTGCATGTCAATCAACTGCCCTATAGCTTGGCCTGATTTACTTAGCTTCCAGACTTAATCTAATAAACTCAAGGTACATCTATTCACACAAGCGTCATGGGGATCTGGATCTCCCTTGTCCCGAGAGGTTGCTGAGCTTTTGGGGGGGGGAGGGGGGTGTCAATTGAAAATTTCCAAAGTAAGATTATGGCTTTTGTTAGGCAAGGCTAATGAGAGACAGGAGACCAACAGGCAGACAGAGTTAAGATAACACTCGGTCACAGTTCAGTAGGATGGGCTCAAGGAGGCGAATGTTCTCCTTGGGGGAAACACAACCAGCACTTTGCAAAGTCAGATGGTTTCTCCTGTCTCTTATACAATTTCCTTCTCGTTACATTCGCTCAGTCGCCATCGCCATGTGCCTCTTGGGCTGCCCAACGGAGAGTCAACATTTTACTTTGGAGGGAACACACTCTGGGAAACAACTGACGCGTCAACTGGTTCCCGACATGGAAGGGTGCAGCCTCTTTGTCTCACAACGAGCAGCAGTTATTTAAATTGATTCTTTGCGTTGCTAATTTCCGAGTTCAGTCCAGTGGTTCCAACCTGGTGACTTCGGCTCCGTTTGGGTGCCTTGGGGGGAGGCATTGCGTTGGGTTGGATCTAATCGGAGATCTATGCAAAATGCCATACTTTCTCCAAAGGAGTACAGTTGGGCTGATCGAGTGATGGAGCAATGGGGTGGGGGGGTGTGGGCAGGCCCATCTTTTGGGCCTTTAGCTATTGTGCCTTGATAGATTCAATGGAGCAGAGGGGCATTTCATCCAAGAGAGGTAAGGTGCTTTATCTCAAACAGGGCTTGTCCTTTAAATTGATGGCAGTGGGCGCATCTAGAGAGGTGATAGTATATCTCGAGCGGGAGGTTTGGCTTACTGTGCTACTGGTTGTCTGCCTCTTGTTGGAGAACAGGAGGTTTCTCAGCTGAACTCGGAACTTGTTGTGGAGGGAGGCGTAGATGAAGGGGTTGTAACAGGCGGAGCTCATGGCAACCAAATGGCAGGAGACCTGGATCACATTAACGTAGCTCTTGTCTATGATGTTGATGTCAATGTCCCGTATCAGATTGACCGTCTGCAGAGGCAACCAGCACAGGGCAAAGGACAGGGCAGAAATGGCTAGCATCCAGAAAGTCCGCCTCCTCCTCCTCCTCCTTGACCACTTCTCCTGGTTGTAGGAGGCCTCACCGGGCACCTTGCTTTTCTTTAAGTGGTGAGATATGGCACAGTAGGAAATGGAGACGGCGCTGAGTGGGAGCATGTAGGAGAGCAGCAGCATGACACAGGAATAGACCAGCCTTTGCTCTTCCAAGTTAGTCCAGTTCTCCTCGCAGATAAGCATGTTGTACCCAGCATGTTTGAGGGCAAAGTAGTTGGTGTGCAAGTATGATGGCATTGAAACACCAATGGAGACCAACCAGATAAAGGCAACGATATAGACACAGTACCGTGGTCTGATTCTTTGGTGGATTGGGTATGCCACCACCACATACCTGTCCACAGCTATGGCAGTGAGGGACAAGACAGACACATAGACGGTGGTGGATTGCATGAGGGTGATGAAGTAGCACATGAAGATCCCGAAAAGCCACCCTTTGGTTTCGAATGCGTAGGACGCAGTAATTGGAACACAGAAGATGCACATTACCAGGTCGGAGGCTGCCAGGTTGCCAATGAGAAAATTCGTGGTCGTGTGAAGCTTCTTGGTGACGGAGATGTTAGCCACAAGGAGGAGGTTACCAGAACAAGCCACAATCACCAGCACCACATACAGCGGGATGAAGAGAGGCTTCAACTCAAAGAGGAGGTGAAGGCCTGGGAACACAGGATCCATATTGTCCATTGAATAATTCAGGGCCATGGTGTGATGTTCCAGAGTCATTCAGGTCAATGCAAACTCACCTGCATAAAAAAACAAAAACAAGAATTAAAATCCTGCAATAGCCAACCACTTCTTGACCGTCATCTGTTTTGATTGCGCAACTTTATTTTGCCCTGCTCTTATTTTCTTTTCTCATTAGTGTTATTTAAATTAAGATATAATCCAGCCGGAAGCCAAAACTCTCTCCCAGATCTTTTGTTTTAATCCTTCAGACAAGATGAGGGATTCAGGGTGGGGGCAGCTGTGAAGGATGTTGCTGGTAATGTGAAGGAGGCTCCAGGGACTGAATGGCCTCCTCCTGCTCCCACTTTCTAAGTTTCTATGTTTTGAATGGCATGTTTATTTCTTGTTCCTAGTTGTCCTTGAGAGGTAATGACAGACAACCTTTGTGGACCCTTGCAATGTATGATAGAAACATAAGAAATTGGAGCTGCAGTAGGTCATTTCGCCCTTGATCATTCAAATCAATTATGGTTGATCCCTTGTACTCTGAGTTTGTTTACTAAATTCTTGTATGGGACCTTATTGAATGCCTTCTGAAAATCTAACTGCATCACAGTCATTGGTTCCTTCAAACTGTTCTCATAGTTACCTCATCAAACAAAACTGCAAATACTTGTTAAACACTATTTCCCTTTCATTAATCCATGTTCGACCCTGCTCATTCCTACTATTATTTCCTGAAAGTTCCATGATCACATCCTTTAGAATAGATTTTAGCATTTTCCCCACTGTTGATGTCAAGCTAACAGGTGTCTCACTCTCCTTTTATTAATACGGGGGTTACATTTGCTATCCTCCAGTTCTCAGGAAGTATTCCAGAATCTATTAAAGATGACCATGAGTGCATCCATCATTTCTACCTCCACTTCATATTCTGGGATGTAGATCATCACATCCAGGAGATCTATAAACTTTCAGTCTCAATGCTATTTTTTACACATTTTTTTCAGTTCCTCATTCTCACTAATCCATTGTTTCGCTGGTATTTCTTGATGGGTTTTTTGTTCCTCTATGAAGAAAAATATGAGTTATTTCTTTAATTTCTCTGCCATTTTCTCCATTATAAATTCTCCTGTCTCTGTCTATAATGATCCTGCATTTGTCTTTGATCATTTTTTTCTTACAGATTTTTTTACAGCCCTTTATATGCTTTTTTACTAGTTTACTTTTTCTATTTTCTATTCTAATATTCCATTTTCCCTTTCTTTAGCTATTTCTTGGTCCTCATTTGCTAATTTCTAAATTGATCCCAATCCTCATGTTTACTACGTTTTGGACAACTTTGTATGTTTTCTCTTTTGATCTAATACAATCTTTAATTTCTCTTGTTATCAATGGTTGGATCACTTTTTCTGTTGGATTTTTGTAATGTAAATTTGTTGCAGACCATGTACATTATTTTCTGTTTTCTACCACACTTTTTAACGTAGTTCTATAATCAGCCATAGACAACTTCTCATTCATATTGTTGCACTTTTCTTTGTTTTGATGTAAGACTGTAGCTTCAGATTGAATTTCATCACTTTCAAACTTAAAGTAAAATTTCATCAAACTAGGATTACTCCTCTCTAAAGGCTCCTTCACAATGAGATTATTCATTAGTTCTTCCTCATTGCACAATATTAAATAAAAACAGAATGTTTCCTATACACCCTGTTCGAGAAAACCATTCAAAAATTTGTCCTCCATAACATTAGAATTTTTTTGCCTAATATATATGTGGAATGGATTCTTCCTGTATTATTGTTTCACCATTGTCCACATACCTCTAATTTCCTGATTTATATCTTGTCTTACATTAGCCCTACTGCTTGTTGGCCTATTTAACAACTCCTACCAATGTTTACTGCACCTTCCAATTTCTTAGCTCCAATCAAACTGATTCCACACCTTGATTTTCCAATCTAAGATTCACTCTCACTAATGAGCTAATTAGTACGTCTTGATTTTCCAATCTAAGATTCACTCTCGCTAATGTAATAATTAAAGTCCGCCTCCTTGTTCTCTTATGAATATCCTCCCTTAATATTAAACATTCTTGAATAATCAGTCAGCTTTGGCCAACCTGCAGTTATGTTTATAAAATAGCAATTTAGTCAGTCCCATATCTTTCCACTTGCACCATCATTCACCTCCCTTGTTCAAAATATTGTGGGCATTCAGATAGAGTACGTTTAATTTTGCCTTTTAAAATCTTTGCATGTAATTGAGCCTATTTGATCCTTGCTTCTGTTTGCACTACCTCACCTCACTTCCTATTTTTCTTACGGTCATTCCCAGCTTTGTTTCTCTCCTACCTGAATTTCCTCTTGTTAGTTAGTTATTTTAATACCCTGTCCACAGCACTAGTAAATCTCCCTGTGAGATCTTCATTCTAGTTCTATTGCGTATCCTTTTTGGACTGGTCTAATATCTCAGAAATTTAAAGCTCTCTTTCCTATACCATCTCTCGTTTACTTGTTCTTTCTGTTTCTGTTCTCAGTAGTGTTGTAATGGCCCGAAAGGGTTAATTGTTAGAGACTGCATTAGGCTCCACCAGATCTGATGGTGTCACATAGTAATGGGTAGGGAAGTTGGGAGACTAGCTCTGGATCTTGAAAGGGATAGACGTGTCATCAATATCTCCTAATAATCTTGGTAACAATGTCTAGCTATCATGCAAAGAACCTCTTCTTGTTCCTCTATCACTGAAAACCAAATAGACCCTTAGACCAAGAAAGGAAAGGGGATCATTTTACCCAAACATACCACAATGCACATACAATTGGGGGTAATCCTGACATTACTGGCTTTGAAGTCTGCTTTGTAAACTCTTTCCAAGCTCTCTGAAATCTGGTTTCAGGCACTCATCCCTCTTTCTACTTGCAACATTGGCACTGATGTGGACCATGCCCATTGGTGCATTGTCCTCACCCAGTGTTCCCACAGGGCAGGGAGCTTTGGGATTTTTGACTGAGCAATAACAAAGGAACAGTGAATAATATCCAAGTCAGAAGTGACAGTGATCCTGTGCACCTGATGTCCTTGCCTTCTAAGTAGTGGAAGTTATGGAATGGTAAGTGACCATTCTTCCTTGACCAGGACAGCTGACCACAAATAGCCATCCATCCCCACGCAACCAGGAGCAGGATTCCTTGATGATTTCACCAGAATCCTCCACATCTACCCGTGCAACACCGAATCTAACTACTGTTACACTGACACAGGGTTCAATCTGGCTAAATCGTTTTGAGTTTTTAACAGGGCTTTCCAGCGCACGGTCTTGTGAGAATTCTTCCTGTATCTTACCAAATGTGCTTCATTATCCATTCCGGCTCTATGGCATCCTGCTTGTCAAATTCTAGCCCCATCTCACCAAGCACCATTCCCACAGTGACTCACTGCTCAGTGGATATTCAGGACTTGGCCCCTTTGTACCTGCCATCTTTGAAAGGATGGTGTGCCCCTGCACAATCTGGTACTCCCCTCATTGGCGGGGCGGTGGCTGCAGTGTGGTTGGCGTGGATTGGCATGAGGTTGGAGCGGTGTCAGTGGGGCGGTGGCTGCAGTGTGGTTGGCGTGGATTGGGACTCATGGCAGCAGTGCCTGGAGCAGGGGTTCCTGGTTGTAGTAGGCCTGGAGCCTGGACTCTTGGGTGGTGGTGGTAGCTGGAGCGGGGACCCTGTGCTATGGTAGGCCAGGACCTGGACTCTCAGCATAGGTAGTGCTCGAGCAGGGGCCTTTCACTGTGATAGGGTCTAAGCCTGGAATCTTGAGTGGTTGTGGTGCCCGGAGCGTTGTAGTAGGCCCAGAGCCTGGATTGTTGGCAGTTTTAGTGAGGTGGTGGCAACAGCAGAGCTGGAGGTGTCGTCATTGCTGTAACTGGAGAAGGGACTCCTTGAGGCCCAGAACACTTTACAGAAGTCCTGCAGCCATGTTGAGATCCAGTTTTAACAGAAGATTTAAGTAATTCCTTTTTATTCTTTTTGTAACTCAAAATGGATTGTGGTGACAAAACACTTTTCACTGCATCTTCCGAGATATTTGTGACAATATAATCATGCAAAATCATTCATTCATTCAAAACCATTAATTCGTTCAATTCCAAATGTAAGTTCTGTAAAAGTGAACAACAATAAAACCGATTGAGGCTGCAGTTTACCCCCACAATGCAAACCACATGCTGGCACTAGAACCAGTGACATTGACAGCAACAGTCCATGATGGTCTTCTGCATCTAGCTGTATCTACGGTGTCAATTATGCCCTGTCTGCCTTTTAATGTCCAATGTAAGGGAGTTCTGTTACCCACAAGGAGATCTTCCTCCAGCTCAATGTCCTCATCCATCTCCTTGGAAAAATTCTCCTATTCCCTCGCCTTCTCATTGCCTGCTGCAATTGTGCAGGGCACAGTATATCGGAATGGTGTGGCACACTTTGTCCAAACGCCCGCAGATTGCTCCATGCCACATCTTCAGCAGCCCTACTTGTCTGTTCCACCCCAGCCCTGGTCGCAGAAATGTGCACCAACTCAGTGAAGCCACTGCGCAAGTTGAGTGACAATGATATTACATTCAATAAAAGAAGTGCCTGCTGCACTCTGACCCCTTTCCCAACCTCAACTGCTTCACTTTGCTCTGAATTCATGAGAATTGTATTGATATAACATATGCTGCAACAGTGTACAGAAGCCCTGGAAGTTCCAAAAGTGACGGGTCACCTTTGCCCAGCAGTCGTCCCTTGTTTTAAGTCATCTCCACCAACTTGAGCATCATTGAGATGCCAATGTTCAATTTTCACAGACTGATGGCATGCTGCAAAATCACCTTTGACTAGAGTCTACACCCAAGCATTGAAAACGGATGAAGAAATGAAAGGTAGCTAAGGTTTTGTAACACTTGCTTCACTATTTGCCCATTCAATACTCAAACATCCAGCAGACCTATGCTTTTGCCCTTCAAAAACCTGGCACTGCCTCTCTTTATCTTAGGCACTATTCCAGCCATTTCGCATCCAGACAACAGCACATGATGGTAATGAACGCAGTGGACACCATCAAAACCGGGCCTCACCTGGTCACCAGATATACTCACTCCCATCCACACACCCCCGCAGCCTCCATGACCCCTTTAACCTCGCTCTACCCCAACAGCCATTCCCCCATTCCACCCATTCCCCCAATGTTAAGTCCCACCACATTGAACATTGCCTCTAATTGCTCCCTGCACTCTCACATTACATCTTAATAGTGTCTGCTTTACTCTTCTACCCTCCCTATGTGAAGGCTATGCGGGTGTTCAATGCCATTAGCTTCCCATGACTTACCATACCTTCTGATCCACCTAGGCTTCTATCCACCTTGAGACTGCCTCTGTCATCATCATTCTTGCCCCTGCCTTCTCCCTCACCCCAGCCATGATTTATCAACCCTTTTCAGCAATGATCTCCTACTGTCCCCTTTGTACCCTCCTCAACAATCAATGCATGGTCACATCCTCAGGACCCCACTTCCCCAAACCTGTGACTGACTTGAATGAGCAGCTCCTGGACACATCTGAGTGCTGACCCCTGAGTGCTGACCCCTGAGTGCTGTGCTTGCAACTGATGATACACAGTTCTCTGGAACTGGTGCTGCTCGCCCCTACATTGCCTGGGCCCCTAGACTGTGGTCAGATTATATTCCATCATTGTCACCAGGCAGGGTGGATGACTGACTATGGCCAAGCTGCTAGACTGTGTATCTGTGACTGACAGTAGTGGGAACCCCTGACTGACAGCAATCTGCCAACCCTGCTTGACTGGACTGAGGACTGGCACCCCCACCACCCTCCCAAGTCCACCTTCCAACAAGGCAATTTTTTGGATGTACATGGACTGTGTTGTTGGCATTGGCAGCTGGCACGTGCTGTGGATGTTGGATTGAGAAGCTCACGGCGCAGATACATAAATGTTCCTGATGGGCCAAGCAGGTCTTCTGATCCAATTCTGCCACAAATCCACATGAATGGAAGTACAGTTAATTTATTAATGTTTGGATTTAACATTCCACGGGAACGACACATTTCAGACAAAACTTCATTGCGTCCTGCGGGGTAATCAACAGTTAGCTCTTTCAGATTCAGCCTGTGGTGGAGGAGGGGAAAGTGGAACAAATTGTGAGGCTGCTCAGAGGAAAAGACAAAGGGGTTACTAATGGCATTGAAAACAAGATAGAGATGTAAAAAGAGCATCAATGAAGGTCTGAAAGGGAGAGAATAGGCCTGCTTTTTGTGTGTGTGTATGTGTGTGTGCATGTGTGTGTATACATATGTATGTGTATATGAATGTGTGTGCATGTGCGTTTGCTTATGGTGTGGGTGGGGGTCTCGGTTTAGGAGGGAACAAGGGAAAGGGTTTGGAAGATGCAAGAACAATGGAGGGTCAGAGGTCATGCTGTGAAGTTGTGGAATTCACTATTGAGTCTCAATAAGTGGAAAGTGAGATGTTATTCCTCAAGCTTGTGTTGCTCTCTAGTCAGCAGGACTAAGATGGAAGTGTTTGGATGGAAACAAAATGGCTTACTGTCCTTTGGTCCTCTTATCCATCAGAAGAGAGAACCTGCACAGTTACTGCCTTTGCTGTTTGAATTCGTGTATCGCTGGACATCGGAGTGCATCTGGGAAAATTAACAAACAGTGAAATTCACAACTAATCTTGGAGGAACTGTTGGGCCAAGTTCACAGTACAGAATCCGATAAGTTAATTGTTGTTTTAAGTCTGTCCCAGAGAAAGGCTGCAGTAGTGAGTACAGTGGGTTCTTTCTTGATTATATGTTTTTGGAGATAAGTCTCTTGATTAAACTTAAAATATAAGCCATAGATATTAATTTAACCTGGGGCAGTGTTTGTAGAGGAATAAGACGGTGTTATTTTCTGGGTCTGTAGATTGTGAGGGAGCAAAAATGGCCTTTGCAGTGATATGTACTTCTTGTCAGATGTGGGAGTTTAAAGAGAGTTTAAGGGTTACTGCAGATTATGTCTGCCATAAATGCTGTTGGATACGAATCTTATCAGATCAAGTAGATCGGTTGGAGAGACAGATAGAAGCGATGAGGAATTTGCAATAGCAACAGTATGTGATGGATGGCAGTTATAGGAAGGAGGGAAAGTCTCAGATACAGTCACATAGATGGGTTAACTCCAGGAAAGGTAAGAGAGGTAGGCTGGTGGTGCTATCCGCATTTCAAACAGGTATGCTGTTTTGGAAAATGGAGGGGGTGATGAATTCTCAGGGGAACGTAGCACGAACAAGTTTCTGGTATAGAGACTGGCTCTAATGCAACGAGGGGTACGTCAGCATCCAAGAGATCAATTGTGTTAGGGGATTCTGTAGTCCGAGGTACAGACAGACGTTTCTGTGGCCAGCGGAGAAAAAGCAGAATGGTGTGTTGTTTCCCTGGGCAGGCAGGGACAAGGTAGGGCTAATAAATTAAACTGCATTTATTTCAATGCAAGGGGTCTAACAGGGAAGGCAGATGAACTCAGGGCATGGTTAGGAACATGGGACTAGGATATCATAGAAATTACGGAAACATTGCTCAGGACTGGCAGCTTAATGTTCCAGGATACAAATGCTACAGGAAGGATAGAGAGGGAGGCAAGAGAGGAGGGAGAGTGGCATTTTTGATAAGGGATAGCTTAGGGAGGGAGGATGTTCCCGGAAATACATCCAGGGACGTTATTTGGGTGGAACTGAGAAATAAGAAAGGGATGATCACCTTATTGGGATTGTATTATAGACCCCCCCCAATAGTCAGAGGGAAATTGAGAAACAAACTTGCAAGGAGATCTCAGCTATCTGTAAGAATAATAGGGTG
>NC_057719.1:82344049-82345259 GCF_004010195.1 Chiloscyllium plagiosum
GCAGGTAAAGGGACGGCTGGAAAATGAGAAGCCTTCAGAAATGAGATAATGAGAATCAAGAGAAAGTATATTCCTGTCAGGGTGAAAGGGAAGGCTGGTAGGTATAGGGAATGCTGAATGACTAAAGAAATTGAGGGTTTGATTAAGAAAAAGAAGGAAGAATATGTCAGGTATAGACAGGATCGATCGAGTGAATCCTTAGAAGAGTATAAAGAAAGTAGGAGTATACTTAAGAGGGAAATCAGGAGAGCAAAATGGGCACTTGAGATAGCTTTGGCAAATAGAATTAAGGAGAATCCAAAGGATCTTTACAAATATATTAACAACAAAAGGATAACTAGGTAGACAATAGGGCCCTTTAAAGATTAGCAAGGAGGCCTTTGTGTGGAGCCACAGAAAATGGGGGAGATACTAAATGAATATTTTGCATCAGTATTTACTGTGGAAAAGGATATGGAAGATATAGACTGTAGGGAAATAGATGGTGACATCTTGCAAAATGACAAGATGACAGAGGAGAAAGTGCTGGATGTCTTGGAATAGTTAAAGGTGGATAAATCCCCAGGACCTGATCAGGTGTCCCCGAGAACTCTGTGGGAAGCTAGAGAAGTGATTGCTGGGCCTCTTGCTCAGATATTTGTATCATTAATAGCCACAGGTGAGGTGCCGGAAGACTGGAGGTTGGCAAACGTGGTGCCACTGTTTAAGAAGGGCGCTAAAGACAAGCCAGGGAACTATAGACTGGTGAGCCTTACCTCAGGGGTGGGCAAGTTGTTGAAGGGAATCCTGAGGGACAGGATGTACACGTATTTGGAAAGGCAAGGACTGATTCAGGATAGTCAACATGTGCTTGGGAAATCATGTCTCACAAACTTGATTGAGTTTTTTGAAGAAGTAACAAAGAAGATTGATGAGGGCAGAGCAGTAGATGTGATTAATATGGACTTCAGTCAGGCATTCGACAAGGTTCCCCATGGAGATTGATTAGCAAGGTTAGATCTCATTGAATACAGGGAGAACTAGCCATTTGGATACAGAACTGGCTCAAAGGTAGAAGACAGAGGGTGGTGGTGGAGGATTGTTTTTCAGACTGGAGGCCTGTGACCAGTGGAGTGCCGCAAGGATCGGTGCTAGGCCCTCTACTTTTTGTCATTGACATAAATGATTTGGATGCGAGCATAAGAGGTACAGTTAGTAAGTTTGCAGATGA
>NC_057719.1:82345772-82349099 GCF_004010195.1 Chiloscyllium plagiosum
TGGAGGCTGGTACAATTGCAACATTTAAGAGGCATTTGGATGGGTATATGAATAGGATGGGTTTGGAGGGATATGGGCCGGGTGCTGGCAGGTGGGACTAGATTGGGTTGGGATATCTGGTGGGCATGGACGGGTTGGACCAAAGAGTCTGTTTCCATGCTGTACATCTCTATGACTCTAAGTCTACCAATTATCATCCTGAAAACTTCAACCATCGTGCAGCATTCACTGCCTTCTGTTGCAGGGACATCCAGTTTTCTAGTACCTTCTGTGTGAAAGAATGTCTCCTGGTTTCTTCCTGGGAGACCTAACTCTAATGTTAATATTTTGCCCTTGGCCTGACCCAGATAAAGTTGTTTCTCTGAATCTACCAATGATCAGATCTCTCTGAGACAGCTACTTTTCTTAAACATCTCGGTCCATACAAGATTTTTGTTATATTTCAGATGGAACCAATAATCAGTTGTACAAAAGTGTCTTTGAAGTTATTGGCAACTGGTAAATTTAATTTGTCCAAATGTTCACTTTCTTGCTTTCAAGTTGGATTGTGTGATAATAAATCACCCCTTGTTTAATTAACATTGTTTGCTATGTGTATCATCAATATAGCTTTCACCATAGCACCAATTATAACTGAATGGATCTGAAAAACTTAACTCTTGATTACCCCATAGGATTCAAGACAAGTTACGTCTAAAATTTTTCATTCCAATATACTGACTAGGAAAATTAAATCCAAGCGTTAATTAATTAGTTGTACTTACACTCGTGGTCTCAGTAAGTGCTTTTCACACTGCACTTTCATAAGTTAGTTACTGCTTTAATGTTAGCAAGTTAACAGTCAATTTGTACACAGCATGATCCCGGACAGTGATATTAAAATGCTTGGGTCATTTGTGTTTTAGTTGAAAAATGTGGTGCTGGAAAAACACAGCAGGCTGGGCAGCATCCGAGGAGCAGGAGAATCAAGTAATTCCTCTTGCTGAACATTCAAAATTCCTGAATGATTCCTGAACACACTAAGTTAATGGGAAGTGTTCTCTGTCTACAACACAGCGAACACCATTTTCCAGCCCCTTTCAATTCTGAAGAAGAGACATATCAACCTCGAAACGTTTATCCTGTATCAGTCTCTCCAAGTTCAGCCAAACCTGCTGAGTTTCTCCAGCACTGCCTGTTTTACATCAGAAGATCAAAGGATAAGGAGTGAAGTAAACTGGAGTCTGGGCCTAAATCAGCCATGATTTTGGCTCAGTGGTTAGCACTGCTGCCTCACAGCACCAGAGTCCCAGGTTCGATTCCAGTCTCGGGTGACTGTCTGTATGGAGTTTGCACATTCTCCCCGTGTCTGCGTGGGTTTCCTCCGGGTGCTCCGGTTTCCTCCCACAGTCCAAAGATGTGCAGGTCAGGTGAATTGGCCATGCTAAATTGTCCATAGTGTTAGGTGCATTAGTCAGAGGAAGTGAGTCAGGGTGGGTTACTCTTCGGAGGGTTGGTGTGGACTTGTTGGGCTGAAGGGCCTGTTTCCACACTGTAGAGGGTCTAGTCTAATCATGATTTGATGATTGCATATAAACTAACATTTTCTTAGCTACCATCAGTTCTGAGGAAGGGTCATCAGACCTGAAACATTAACTCTGATTTCTCTTCACAGATGCTGCCAGACCTGCTGAGCTTTTCTGGGATCTTCTGTTTTTGTTTCTTATTTAAAGCATCCGTAGTTCTTTTAGGCTTTTATGATTGAGTGATTACTGGGGCTGAACAGGAAAAGGAACAGGAAATCAGGACCTCTCCGCTCCCCTCCACTGCGGCTAGAGGTAGATGTTTGTCATGCGAGGATACTCAGAGTTAAGCAAGCTAAGGCAGCTAAGACCATAAGACCATAAGATATAGGAGCGGAAGTAAGGTCATTCGGCCCCTCAAGTCCACTCCACCCTTTAATCATGGCTGATGGGCATTTCAACTCCACTTACCCACATTCTCCCCCATATCCCTTTATTCCTTGCAAGATCAAGAATTTATCAATCTCTTCCTTGAAGACATTTAACGTCCCATGCATTATCTTGTAAGTTTCTATTAGGTCTCCCTCAACCTTCTAAACTCTAATGAATACAATTCCAGAATCCTCAACTATTCACTGTGCGTTAGGCCCAGGAAGGCAGAGTTAAGAGCTAGATCAGGCATGATGCAGTTGAGCTACAGAGATGTCTTGAGCAGCTGAGTGTTCTCCTCTGTTCCTACCTGTGAGGCCAGAGGCTAGGAGGAAATTAAAAGATGTTGAGGTAACGAACAAAGCTGTTCATAAAACATAGGCAGCCGAGGAACAGGTGGGAAAATGGTATCATTTATGACACCAGCTTGGCTCATAAAAGTTCTGAGACACTGTGGACATGGGTTTACAAGCGTCGTGCAGTTACACTTGACATATTCATCAATTCTGAAATTTGTACAGTAGCTGAGAAGAAAGAAATTTAAATCCCATATAACCCCATTGTAAATTTACTTTGAAACATTCAAAAATCAACGCAAAGTTAATTTTCTGCACAATTTAAATACAAATAGAAACAGGATCACATGTACAAGGGCATATGACACAGAAACAGGCCTGTTGGTCTATCCAGTGACTGATTTATCCTCCATTCAAACCGACTCCCATCTCTCCTCCTTCAAATCTATCAACATAATTCTGAGTTCCCTTCCCCCTCACACGCTTTGCTAGCTTGACACCACCAATGCTATTTACTATAACCACTTTCCTGTCATAGTGAGTCCCACGTTTTCAATATCCTTTGGGTTTCTGAATTCTTGGTGACTATCTTATACAGAATCATAGAAAACAGGAATTGGAGTAGGGCATTCAGCCCATCAAGCCTGCTCTACCATTCAACATGATCATGGTTGATCATCCAACTGAGTCCCCACTTTCTCCCCATATCCTGTGATCCCTTTAGTCCTAACACGTGTATCTAATTCATAGAGTCATAGAATCAGAGATGTATAGCACGGAAACAGACCCTTTGGTCCAACCCGTCCATGCCCACCAGATATCCCAACCCAATCTAGTCACTCCTGCCAGCACCCGCCACATATCCCTCCAAACCCTTCCTATTCATATACCCATCCAAATGCCTCTTAAATGTTGCAATTGTACCAACCTCCACCACTTCCTCTGGCAGCTCATTCCATACACGTACCATCCTCTGTGTGAAAAATTTGTCCCGTAGGTCTCTTTTATATCTTTCCTCTCTCACCCTAAACCTATGCCCTCTAGTTCTCGACTCCCCACCCCAGGGAAAAGACTTTGTCTATTTATCCTATCCATGCCCC